>NW_023458563.1:7164415-7175712 GCF_013731165.1 Rhagoletis pomonella | reverse complement strand
TTTATCAAGGCCAGGTTACTAAATTTGAGTTGGAAATATTAGAACCCACCGTGGCATCTCCAAGAAGGTTACACGTTCAGGCGTCGTATACCTGGAACCATTTAAAGGTAAACTTAGAGGGATTGATGTCTTTCGTATGCCTAGCGCGCAGACCGGATTTTATAATTTCATAGTTTTAAACGGCCTAAATACCTTAACTCGCTTAAAAAAAAAACGAGCTATAACGAAATGTGCAAAGAAATAAAATCTAACATCATTAAATTATTTTTTTTTTATAAAAGCGCGGGGTGAAACCAGCGGGTATAAGCTAGTCAGTTCATAAATTTTACCACGAATTGTAAAAGTGGCGAATTAACAAGGAAAGATCACCAAAGGTATATCAATTGCTTCATTTAAAAGATACTTAAGAGATCACACGACTCATTTAGCAATGTACCGGGAAACTTTTCATCCTGTGGGACAGCGAGGATTCTTGGCCCTCCTATAACAGAAAACGCACTTCTGTGCTCTTGAGTTTCCCTATAAGAACCTCTATCATACAAAAAGGTTACGCATGCTTTGCAGAGATCTCACAGGTGGAAATAAGACCATCGGTAAAGCTCATGACACCGAAAGGGATTCGTATTCCATATGATATCACAGCGTTACTATTGTTGGCCTATGTGTGAGGAGGATACTGCGCCTTAGTGGTTTGAACTTAAATCAAAAATTTTGACTTTACAGACTAATTGTGTTTTTAAACGCTCCTTTGCATTGGCCAACGCAAAAGCTCTTATTAGGCGCCGCGAAGTAAGCGGGCATTGGCTAGTCTCACATATAAAAGTGAATTGCTGTCCGTTAGTCTCTCTAAGACCCGAAAATGGCTTGACCGATTTGAATATTTTTGTTTTTTTTTGGTTTGTTTTTTATAATATCCGGATGGTTAAAACCAGAAAAAATGGACAGTTGCCACCTGTTTAAAAATTTCAGTATAAGTAAATGAATGAGATAAATTAGATATTACAATATGTTTGTCAAAAGAAAGAGGTTATGAAGGCTTACAGGTGAAATTATTTTTGAGGGGGTTGCCACCTGTTTCATAATTTAATTAAATTAAATTGGTAAGATAAATGAAAAAGTGCAATATGGGTATCAAATTAAAAAGATTTAAGAAAGCTTACTACTGAAAATATTTTTGAGTCGGGTTGCCACCAATTTCGAAAATTTAATTCAATTAAGTTAATAAGATAAAGTATGTATTATAATATAGGTGTCAAACGAAAAGTATTGAAACATTAATGATTGAGAAATATTTCCTATAGGCCTGCCACCTACCTGAGCGTTAAAATATAAAAGCCATACTCGCAAATATTATTCAAAGGTTTTGAAGCTCACATCAATGTAACTCCGTCAAGTTAGTGTTTATTGATGGCAAACAAAGTAATATCATGTTTGGCAATGATATCACCCCATCGAGCAATGCACTCAACCTAAAAAGTACTGTCATGTTTGGCAATGATATCACCCCATCGAGCAATGCACTCAACCTCGAGATAAAAAGAGAACAAAAGCCGAAGTATTAGCCGAAGCGGTTCGTACAAATGTTCCACAATTGAACTAACAAAAAAATATGGCCTACGACTCTTTTAGAGAAGCTGTGGACACTGGAGTAAATTTTAAACAAAAAACAAAACCGACTTGAATTCTCATATAGAAATTTAAGTGTACCGTTATTTTCTTCATGGCCCAATTATCGGATCTACACTCAAGTAGTAGGAGACTACCTCTGAGGAACCACCTTTCCTTTAAAAAATAATTATAGAAAACGGGTAACGTAGTCCAAAGTTATGCGGTAACATACATAAAAAAATATTTCGACGAATTGATAAAATATGCAGATTAATATTTAATAAAGTGTTACGGATTTTTTTTTTAATACAAACCTGTGCTTGGGAGTTTATTGATACGAAAAATTAATTTCTGATATCTATCTTTTATTTAAAGAACCGCAGGTTTACACTACAAAGCAAATTACATATTTTTTACTATTGTAACAGGAGAAGTTGCTGTATGTATTTTTTTATATGTACAGTGTCGAACAAAAGTTCTGGCACAGTGAATTTACGCACTACATATATGCAAAGTTTTTAATTTATTCCCGATAATTTTGGCACTTTGATAAACTAAAATTGAATGTATTATTAAACTTCATACTTGGAAATTTTCTAAGAAATCTGTATAGAAAGTTGCAAATTAGTATTCAAATTTATTGAATATTCCTGAGTTTTTCACAAAGTTTACACATTTGATTTTTATGTGTTTTGGTGTAGAATGAACTATATTTTTATAAAAAATTATCGGAAATAAATTAGAAACTTTGCCTATATTGCGAAAAATTAACTGTGTCAATACTTTTGTTCGTTGCTGTGAGTAAATAAAATTTTAGCTTTAAAAACCCAAAACAAAAATTTACAATATTTCAAAATAATTTTTCGAATCATAAATTTTTATATGATTAACAATGTATTTATAGTTTTTTTTGGTTTTAGATCTTTTTGCTTTCAACTCGAGGTATAATTTTTCTACATTCTATTGTCATAGCCAAAGCATAGCAAGGTAGAAGTGATCTCGACATTTCTCTCAAAAATATTTTCTTTTATATAAATTTTCAATTGTGAGCTGTGCGACTGATTTTAAATACATAATAAAATGAAAAGGAATTGCGAGCGGTGCGTTGTGTTTGTCAAGAGCTTGGACAAGAAACTTGTGAGTTATTTTAAACCTTAGAATTGTCAAGTGACAACGGTGGGCAAATTGCTGCGATGTTTCATTAGGAGACTCTTCACGTATGGTGGTAACTTTATTTGTTGCCTATCGCAGCCGAGTATTTCTAAGTGGACGCGTTTGGTCCCAGGTGCAGGATTTATCATACCGAATATGAAAATAAAATCTCCCTTTCATATACATACATGGATAGGCCAAATTTCAAATAGTGGTCTGATAAAACCTAAACCAGTATTCCTTGTTGACATAAAGGAGCTGAAAGTAATTTTTAATAAATTTAATGGAAAGGAAATTTCGAATAGCAAAAATTTAATAGCTAAATTATTGAAGTTAAGTTCTGATGTAAATTTAGAAGAATCAGACTTTCGTTAATGTCTAATATATTTTAGAATTAACTATTTGAATATAAAACTAAATGCTCAGAAACATTGGGATAGTAAAAGAAAGAAAATTGTCAAAACGGTTTTATAAATGAGTGTGTTTCATTTAGTGTGTAATTTTGTGTAAGTATGCATTTCGACATTTACATTAAACCGAAAATTCAATAAATAAAATGAAGCTGATTCTAATGAGATTTTAAATATTTTCATATTTGCACAAACTTTCATTTCAAAGATGTTGAGTTCTGTCAAATATGGTAAATACATAACAAAGGGTTAATTTCTTTGTTTACATTTTTTGACATTACAGTCACAGGTATGAGAGAGCTCGACTGAATTGTCACTTCTACCTTGTTGAATATGCCTTGGTTATAGCCATAACTCCCTCTCTATTTTTATCCATCGTTCAGAGCCGTTTTCACAGTGAATAGTTAACAATTGGTTGGCGGTAACTAATTGGTTTTCATTTTACAGTGAATTGTTAACCATTTGTTAACTCTCCCCTGGGAACTAAGCAGAATAAAATTGAAAATATAAAAGTTTGTGTGAAGCTCAACTAAAAGAAGAAATAATGGAATTTAGTGACAGTGACGAAGATTACGAAGAGCTGCTGAAAGTGGTAATTTTTCGTCGGAAAAAGCAAATTAGAGAGCGATTTAATTTCTTCCAACTGTATGATGAAAAAGATTTTATAAACCATTTCCGCTTGTGCAAAGATGCTGCATGGGAAGTATTGCAGCTCATAAGTTCAGATATAACGCATACAACCACATGGTAAAGCTTTCTCCGCACTTTGCTTGCCGATTTTCTAATTAAAGTTTTCTCCTAGGAATAATGCATTGTCGCCGCAACATATGCTGCCCATTACATTGCGGTTTTATGCCACTGGCAGTATTCAGCAATTGATTGATGATGTGTCAGGAGTGTCTAATAGCACCGTATCGAGAGTTGTTACTCTTGTTTCAGATAAAATAGCAAGATTACGAGATCGTTTTATATATCCCGTCTTGAGTCTGGAGAGTTCGGAAATGGGCTAGTGCTTTCTGATAAAGGATATGAAAACAATCAGCGGATTTGAACACCCCTTCATTCCGTTAACACTGCAGCCGAAAAGTTATATAACGAATCGCATATTCGGTCTAGAAATCCAATTGAACGCTCTTATGGTGTCTGGAAACGTAGATTTCCTGTATTGTCTTTGGGTATACGAATGAATTGCAAAAAAGTCCAATCAATAATTGTCGCCACAGCAGTCTTGCATAATATATGCTGTTTACATCGCGATACTGAATCACCTCCTTTAGATCCTGAAATTTATGGGCAAATCATGACATTTTTAAGTATACCAAACAACCGCAGCTCTGATCGGTGTATTGAAAAAAATGTCACCAGAAGTAATTTAATAAATGGATACTTTGCAACCTTATAAGTGCAAATCCAGATTTGTGAAGATAACCAATAAAAAATAGCACAATAATATTATTTAAAACAATTTTATTTTGCATACATATGTATGTCAAGTTATTTTGTGTTTGCAATTTTTTCCACTTGTAGATTGCGCCATTGAAGTTCCTTAAATTGCTCTTCCATAATTCTCATACGCATTTTATGTTCGACTGCAGACTGCTCTGTCTGCTGCTCCCACATTTTTGTCCGCTTTTCATGCTCCTTTTTTAACAATTCAAGCTCTACACGGCATTTTTCTTCGGTCCACTTTGATTTAATAGCTGCCAGTTTCGACCAGGATGTGTTCTTCTCATTGCTTTGCGAGTGATCGATCTGAAGTTCTTTGCTTTTTGGAGTTTTTAAATTTGCAGGCGTGTATGTACTCCAATTTTTTGTATTTGTTGTGTTTGCTGTTATGGTGATGTCTACGTTTTCATCTGAAACCTCGCTAAACCTTTTTTCAAATTATAATACTTTGTACGAAGCATTTTTTCATCGCGAAATGAAGAAGCGGTTCTGCTATTGTATTTTTCCTTAATCTTGGCCCAAACCTTATTCTTCATTTCCACCGTAAAAGTATCGCTTTTCTTGCACTCTCTCACATTTTTATGTTTTTCTATCACGGAAAGTAATAGGTTCACGTCGTTTTGACTAAAATTAATCTTTTTCGCCGCCATTTACAATGGCTGCGTTTCTTTATACATTCCGGATAATCCCATTTCACAGCCGGAATAAACAGAATACGTTTGAAATATACGTTAACATATCATCAGGAATGTTCTAAAGAATAAGTAAACAAAAAAGTTTATTCCAAACGTTCAGAATGAATAAAGAAATTTAGCCAATATGTTTATTACCAATTAATAATACGAATCAAAAAACTTCAATAGTTTATAAATCTGTAATGTCAAATGTTTTCCCAGGCGCTACCTGACTTTCAGTAATAAAATTTATTTTTATATCTAATACCATGTCCCCACCAAAAAGTTAACCATCTCAAATCGAACTTAACCACCTCACTAACTATTGTTGTCCACACTGCGGTTTAAGGTTTATAAAACAGTACAAATGTAAAGAACAGTGTTCGGACTTCCAAAAATCGATTCAGGACTGAATTCCTGCAAAAATCGGAGCAAAAACAAAACTTCCTTACTAGATTGAATTTTTGTTCATTAATTGTTTGACTAAAATATATTCTATTCATGCAAAATAAGTACGCGAGGCAATGTAAGGATATGTTACAATTTAGGTAATTTTTAGCATTTTCTATATAGTAGAACGTATCTAACATTTAATTTTTAAAAAAGCAAACCTTTTCTACTTTATATAAATTTCACTTCACATATATTTTTTAACAACTTAAGTAAAGTTCTGCATCCGCCAATTTGTACAGCCATACATCAAAAAATAACGAAGTTACTTTATTGGCGCATTGCTATGAAAAAGTTACTTTTTAACAGTGAGATTTGGCTAACTTTCAATTTTTTTTGAAACCGGTGGTGAACACTCAAAAAACGGCCCCAAGAGGGGCATAACATGAATGAAAAAACGGAATAGATTTGAAGTCAAGCGGAGTAGAGGACTTGATTTCAAATTTTTTAAAAAACCGGAGTAAATCTAATCTGATTTTAGCTGAGTCCAAACACTAGTAGGGAACGAATTCTTTACATTTTAACGCTAATGACCCACAGATGGCGGGAAAACACAGGGTTGTATCAGACTCTCGACGTGGTTTCGAGTTGGTTAGCTTTTAACCATCTCAGTGAAATGGTTAAGTGCTGTCAGTTTTATATGGCGAAACTACGCTAAATCAAGTGGGTTATCGGGATAACCAACTCAGTAGCCATAACTACGTGGTTAGCTCCGGTGGGGACATGGTATAAGCACTGTGAAATACATTGATTTAGTTAACTAACAGCTGTTGGTTACATTAACTGATAATCAACCAACTGTTAACTATTCACTGTGAAAATGGCTCTCAGTCAGTTTTATATTTTTTCGGCATTTTTCCTAATTACAAGTAGAGCTTTATAACACTTTTATAACACCAAATGTTTATCAAGCTTAGGATTTTGTGTTATCTGGGCAGGCTTATTAATTTAACCAGAGAATATGTTTTCTTTATAAAGTTTATCCATTTTAAACTGCTACCTGTACTGCATCAGCGTTAAAACTTGTCAAATCTATATATATAAAAATGGTGTGAAAAATGTATAGTAATTCATCAATTGAGAACGGTTGGGCCGATTTGGCTAATTTTTTTTGTCAGTTGTTCGTAATTGCCAGGAGAAGGTTTTTAAGAAAGAAAATTTTGGGAAAACCCAGGCACCGATCTATTCGAAAAAATCGTATTTATGGTCCGATTTGCTTAAAATTTGGTACGTAGGTAGCTTTTTGCCTATGTTAGCATATAGGATCCTTTTTTCCGGGAAGTGGACCAGGGACTGATCTATTCGAAAAAAGCGTATTTATGGTCCGATTTGCTTAAAATTTGGTATCTAGGTAGCTTTTTTGCCTAGATTAGCACATCGTATGCTTTTTTCCGGGAAGTGGACCAGGGACCGATCTATTCAAAAAAATCATATTTATTGTCCGATTTGCTTAAAACTTGGTGTGTAGGTAGGTTTTTGCCCAGATTAGCATATAGGATATTTTTTTCCGGGAAGTAGACCAGGGACCGATCTATTCGAAAAAATCGTAGTTATGTTCCGATTTGCTTAAAATTTGGTACGTGGTTAGCTTTTTGCATAGATTAGCACATAGGATGCTTTTTTCCCGGGAAGTGGACCAGGGACCGATCTATTCGAAAAAATCATATTTATCGTCCGATTTGCTTAAAACTTGGTGCGTAGGTAGGTTTTTGCCCAGATTAGCATATAGGATATTTTTTCCGGGAAGTGGACCAGGGAGCGATCTATTCGAAAAAATCGTAGTTATGATTCGATTTGCTTAAAATTTGGTACGTAGTTAGCTTTTTGCCTAGATTAGCACATAGGATGCTTTTTCTCCGGGAAGTGGACCAGGGACCGATCTATTCGAAAAAATCGTATTTATGGTCCGATTTGCTTAAAATTTGGTACGTAGGTAGCTTTTTGCCTATGTTAGAGGATCCTTCTTTCCGGGAAGTGGACCAGGGACTGATCTATTCGAAAAAATCGTATTTATGGTCCGATTTGCTTAAAATTTGAAACCTAGGTAGCTTTTTACCTAGATTAGCACACAGGATGCTTTTTTCCCGGGAAGTGGACCAGGGACCGATCTATTCGAAAAAAATCATATTTATCGTCTGATTGGCGTAAAGCTTGGTGCGTAGGTAGGTTTTTGCCCAGATTAGCATATAGGATATTTTTTTCCGGGAAGTGGACCAAGGACCGATCTATTAGAAAAAATCGTAGTTATTGTCCGATTTGCTTAAAATTTGCTACGTAGTTAGCTTTTTGCCTAGATTAGCATATAAGATTCTTTTTTTTCCGGGTAGTTTCACTTCTTCTTCTTATACGCCATGTTAGCTATCCGACAGAAAACGTGTTTCGTATTTTTTGTTGCACCAACTTTTACAAAAAAAAGTTCAGCTTTTGACTTTGGAAAAATAAAACAAAGGAAAGCCAAACATATAAGTAGCGAATTGGTCTAATATTTTTAAATAATTTTCTTCATAACTGCTGCTTCCGTGGATATTGCAACACACAGAATTTATCGGCCGCATATTTAAATAGTAGGGCTCGCTTGAAATATGTACATGAAGATGTATGGAGGTGCGCACACTACACCAACTTAATCCCTCCGACCAATTAGTTGTGGTGCAATGGAAAGACTAGCAAACCCAACTAAATCGGCGGCCGATAAAGTCCGTGGTGTGCGATGGATCTAAAACATTTTAAACAAGAAATATTGCAGTCACATTTTCGTTTTTAGGATTTTTATTCATGTGATTAGCAGTGGCAAGAATGTATGTATTAAATACGGACATCTATATATATAAAAATGGTGTGAAAAATGTATAGTAATTCATCAATTGAGAACGGTTGGACCGATTTGGCTTAATTTTTTTTTTAGTTGTTCGTAATTCCCAGGAGAAGGTTTTACCAAAAGAAAATTGTCTTTCCCGGAGAGTCAGAAAATTGGAAAAATCGAAAATTTATTTTTTTGTATGGAATTTTGTGTGCAATTCCTTCGGAATGGCATTCGAATGGAAATATAGAAAATTCTAATTGGAAAATTCGGAAAAATCCGGAAGAACCCAAAAAATTAGAATTTTTTTCGACGAAAGCGTGGAAAATTTCAGATAATTGTGAAATTAATTGGCGTCTTGAATCAATTGGGAACAATTTTCTCCCATGTTTCATAACTGATTCGAATGGGTGCTGCTTTTTTGGAAACGTGTTTGGAAGAAGGAGTGCACAAAGTTTTAATTTTTCCGATAGTTGGCGCAGGGCTCGGGCTATGCTTAAAAAAATGCGATTGGTTCGTTGGTAGCCTTTTGCCGTTAAGTGGGTCAGAGACCGAACTATTCGAAAGAGTCGATTTGCTTGCAATTTAGCACGTAGGTAGCTTATTGGCTGGGTTAACATATATGATATTTTTTCTGATAGGTGGACCAGAACCGATCAATTCCAAAAAATCTTCAATCGAATCGAGTCATTGTTTTACAGTTCGAATGGTGTTTGAAGACGCCGCAAACATGCGGGTATTGGCTATTTAACAATACTTATTACACAGGCCAACAAAAATGGAAAAAAATTTGATCACTCCACGATCTACAGCAACACTTGCACCACGTTGCACCGGTGCAGGGGGGCCGGTATGGTCATGATGAGGACTGTGGCAACCTCATTGACCTCTGAAATGCCTCAATTCTTTGCCACCAAAAGTAAGAGCGAGGGAAATCCGAATCGTGGAGAGATCATTCGCGACCGCTGACCGAGTAAAACCTTCGCTTCTTGTGCTGTAACTAAAATAAAAAGAAACCCGAACTTTTTTAACCCAATAAATTGAATTGTTGAACATTGTAATAAATCAAAGTCCAACTCCCCCACGATACAAACGTTGCTATCGTGGCGATGGTCCTTCGAGCCATTCTTCCGGAAAAAGAATTGGCCCCAACTCAACTAAAAGCATAAAAAAAAACTCTAAATAAACATTAACATATATGCAAACATATGTGTACATACACACTACACGAGTGAAAATAAATGACAATTATAAGAGCAAAATAGATTTACAAATTAAAAGTGAAAAATCCCATTAAGACAATTAACCAACATTTAAAGTGAAGAAAAAAAAGCAAACAATCCAACATACACACAAAACCAAACAATAGAAAAGCACACTGAGTGAAATTAATAAACAAGTAAAGAGACATAAAACCAAACCAAAACTCACAAAAAAATACCCCTAAATCTAAACCTACATAAAAGACAGGAAGAAAATCTATACAGCGAGAAAGGAGATTTGGAGACGTGGAAGTCAGGAAGGCGGATCCCAAGGCGGAAAAAAAAATTATCTAGGAAAGCAGGGACCCAAAAATCTCAGGTTACCAAAACTAATAACAAAAAAAAAAAATGTCACAGTAAGTAACCATCCCAAAGGTAAAGCGAACTTGAACTTTGCCCAATCAATCGGTGTTGATATATACATATGTATGTATCCCATATATGTACATACAATTAGCACATAAAAAATTTGTTTGTTATATACAAAAGGTTTCCCGCCTTTTTTGACATTCGCCGCAAATATATGAACACATATGTATGTAGATATATAGTATATACATACCTGTGTAAGCATACAAAACGCGAAAACAGTAAAACAATTTATAACTTAAATTCCAGCTCAAGTTCCCTCTAGCTTAAAATATATTCTCACGCTCTAATACTCATTGAAACAAATAAATAATCACTCGTTGCATTTGCAAAGCTAGCTCAAGCTAATTTACATTCGCAAACACATACACATGTACACATATATGAACTCTAAACACTCGCATAAAATTAAGGTGCTAACACACTAACACTGGTTGCCAAAATTTAATAAACCCAAAATAAATTACACACATGCATATGTATGTATATGTACATATATATGCAAAAGCAGCAAAAGTTCGCGCTAACTCAAATATATTCCCACTCTCTATTACTCACTATCACTAATAACCCGCTCAAAATTAATTTGCATACTCCCACATACACATACGAACGCTTAAA
The DNA here is from genome assembly GCF_013731165.1 of Rhagoletis pomonella. Lineage (NCBI taxonomy): Eukaryota > Metazoa > Arthropoda > Insecta > Diptera > Tephritidae > Rhagoletis > Rhagoletis pomonella. The sequence continues at coordinate 7,164,920 of NW_023458563.1, read as the reverse complement.
CTTAAGCCACGTACATAGTGAGCTACACAACTTGCGTTAGTACCCTGTTCTAATTTTAAATACATATTTATCTGTCGATTTTTAAATAAATCTATTCGTAAATAGTTACAAAAAGTTACACCGAATTTATAGAGCGGTCACTGAAGTAAAGATAAAAGGTATAATTCAAAACTTACATAGTGAACACTCTGGACACACCGTTATTGTCTCTTATGCTATCATATATATGTACATATAAACCAACTCAAAAATATTAAGGTGCTGACACACTGCGGCTAAAAAAAAAAAAAAAAATTTTATTACACTTGCATACGTTAATACATATTTTGGAACGCCTTGTCTCTATTACTTAGCTCATTACCCAATAACCCTAAAGCTTTAAACTCAACCCTATAATTGAAATAATGGGGTCAGATCAAGAATTTCTCGAACCTGATCCGAAGTCTTCAAACACTAAGAAGCGTGATAGTTCCAAATCGAGGTCGGATAAAGAGTTGAAAAAATT
>NW_023458563.1:7158503-7164315 GCF_013731165.1 Rhagoletis pomonella | reverse complement strand
CCAAACATCGACTCGGACCACTATCTTGTTGTAGCCAAGATACGCACCCGCCTCTGTGCAGCAAAAAATGTGCGCCCAACAATGCAAGGAAAGCTTAACGTCGAAAAGCTGCAATCACAACAGACGGCCAATTTATTCGCCACTCGACTCACACACCTGCTCTCTGAGAGCACTCTTCAACAATCCGACGTACGCGAGCAGTGGAACCACATTTCCCGATCATTAAGTACCGCCGCCGAAGAAGTAGTTGGATTTCAGCGAGCCCGAAAGAACAACTGGTACGATGAGGAATGTCAAGAAGCCGCAGAGAAAAAAGATGCCGCCTACAGGGCCACGCTGCGATCGGGCGCAACGCGAGCCATGTGGGACCGTTATAGGGAACTGAAGAAGGAAGCGAGACGTATTTGCCGCAATAAGAAGAGAGAGGCCGAAATACGTGAGTGCGAAGAGCTTGAGATGCTGGCCGACAGGAAGAACGCCCGAAAATTCTACCAGAGGGTTAGGCGACTTACGGAAGGTTTCAAGACCGGGGCGAACTCCTGTAAGAACAACAATGGCGACCTAGTGACCGATGTCCAGAATATACTTAAATTGTGGAGGGAACACTTTTATAACCTACTGAATGGTAGCAGCGCTGAAAGTAGTGAGGAAGACGAACCCGAGTCCCCAGTCGATGATGATGGAGTAGCTGTCCCACCGCCTGACTATGACGAGGTACGAATAGCGATTACGCGGCTGAAAAACAACAAAGCTGCTGGAGCTGACGGCCTGCCAGCCGAGCTATTCAAGTACGGCGGCGAGGAGCTGATGAGGTGCATGCATCAGCTCGTATGCAGAATATGGTCAGATGAACGCATGCCCGACGACTGGAATTTAAGTGTGCTCTGCCCAATCCACAAGAAAGGCGACCCCGCCATACGCGCCAACTACCGCGGAATTAGCCTTCTAAGCATAGGTTACAAGGTCTTATCGAGCGTATTGTGCGAAAGACTGAAGCCCACCGTCAACGAGCTGATTGGACCTTATCAGTGTGGCTTTAGGCCTGGAAAATCCACCATAGATCAGGTATTCACAATACGCCAAATCTTGGAAAAGACCCGCGAGAATAGGATCGACACACACCATCTATTTGTCGATTTCAAAGCCGCTTTCGACAGCACGAAAAGAAGTTGCCTTTATGCCGCGATGTCTGAATTTGGTATCCCCGCGAAACTAATACGGCTGTGTAAAATGACGTTGAGCAATACCACCAGCTCCGTCAGAATAGGGAAGGACCTCTCCGAGCCGTTTGATACCAAACGAGGTTTCAGACAAGGGGACTCCCTTTCGTGTGATTTCTTTAATCTTATGTTGGAGAAGATAATAAGAGCCGCAGAACTGAACCGCTCAGGCACAATACTTTATAAGAGCGTACAATTGCTGGCGTATGCCGACGACATCGATATTATCGGTAAAAACAAGGGCTACGTCTGTTCTGCCTTCTCGGGATTGGATAGAGAAGCAAAGCGAATGGGTCTGGTGGTGAACGAGGACAAAACGAAGTATCTCCTGTCAGCACACAAACAGTCAGAGCATACGCGTCTTGGCACCCACGTCACTGTTGACAGTTACAAGTTTGAAAAAGTAGACGACTTCGTTTATTTGGGAACCAGCATTAACACCAATAATAATGTCAGCCTTGAAATCCAACGGAGAATCACTCTTGCCAACAAGTGCTACTTTGGGCTGAGTAGGCAATTGAGAAGTAAAGTCCTCTCTCGTCGTACAAAGATCACACTCTATAAGTCACTCATCGTGCCTGTGTTGGTGTATGGCGCGGAAGCATGGACAATGAAAGCATCTGATGAGGCGGCTCTTGGAGTTTTCGAGAGAAAGATTCTGCAAAAGATTTACGGACCTTTACGCGTTGGTGATGGCGAATATCGCAGACGATTTAACGATGAGCTGTATGAGCTTTACAACGATATAGACATAGTGCAGCGAATTAAAATTCAGCGGCTCCGCTGGCTTGGCCATGTCGTTCGGATGGACAGAAACGCTCCTGCTCTGAAAATATTCAACGCGGGCCGCGATGCTGGGAACAGAGGAAGAGGAAGGCCTCCTCTGCGTTGGAAAGACCAGGTGGAGAAGGACTTGGCTTCACTTGGCATTTTCAATTGGCGTCAGTTAGCACAGAAGAGATATGACTGGCGTGCTGTTTTGGACTCGGCCAAAATCGCTTAGGCGGTTACAGCGCCAAATAAGAAGAAGAAGAAGATTTCCCTGCGACTGGCAAGTGTAGGAAGGTTAATAAGTTTTAAGCGACTCGTATAATGTGGAAGACTATATTGAGAATCCCATCGGAAATTTCTTAAAGCAAAAAGTAGGAATTGTTTTTGAATTGATTCTATCTTGTCTGAGTAAATTTGATACCTTGGATTCCAAACCACCGAGCCGTATTCCAGAATCGTCCTAACTAATGTTGTATACAGGGTTTTAGTGATATAAGGGTCACTAAATTCTTTTGACCATCGTTTCACAAATGCAAGTACACCTTTAGCCTTGTTGACTGTCACATTAATGTGAAGATTAAAATTAAGCTTAGGATCCATTGTGATACCAAGGTCCACAAAATTGTATACCTGTTCCAGGTTATGGTTACCTATTATATAAGAAACTGGCAGAACAGCTCTTCGCGAGAAGCACATTACTTTACATTTCTTAAGATTTAGAGGCATAAGATTTACTTTACACCAGTAAGCCATGCTGTTTAAGTCTGATTGTAGCAAAGACCTTTCTTCAATTGAAACATACGACTTATAAAGTTTTACATCATCTGCATACATTAAAATTTTGGAGAATTTTATATCTGTAGAAATATCGTTTATAAAGAGCAAGAACAGAATCGGGCCGTGGCTACCCTGAGGGACTCCTGAAGTAACATCAATGACGTCAGAGATAGTATTTTTAAACAATACCCTTTGTGATCTATCATAGAGGTATGAAGAGATCCAACGTAGAAAATTAGGTGGAAGACCAAGAAGATCAAGTTTATAGATGAGCAACGAGTGGCACACTTTGTCAAATGCTTTACTGAAATCAGTATATATAACATCAACAGTTTTGCTCTCACTAAATGCTTTTGAGATATAGGATGTTAATTCAAGTAAATTTGTAGAAGTTGATTTGCCCTTGCAAAATCCATGTTGACTGTATGAAATGCTTGAAGTGATAGAATGCGTCAACCGATTTGTTATAATTGCTTCAAATAATTTAGGAATTGCAGAAAGCTTAGCTATGCCCCGGTAGTTCTCCACTGAAGACCTGCTACCGCTTTTATGTAAGGGGGTTATGAACGATTCCTTCCATACAGTTGGAAATACGCCCTCTTTAAGAGACAAATTAAATAAGGCTGTTAACGGCTCATAGAGATAATCAGCACAATTTCTAAGAAAACAAGTGGGGATCTGGTCAGGACCATAACTAAAAGACTGCTTTAAGGACTTCAGGTAAACTAAAACATCATCGGGAGATATTATAGGGTTATGTATTGAGTTAATTGGACTTAGTTTAAAAGGATAGTCAAAGTATGCTTGGGAGTTAGTGGAATAATTGGATTTAAAAAACTGAGCGAACATGTTAGAAATTGTTTGATTATCACCAGAGACGGTATTTTGATACTTCATGGCGGAAGGAAACCCACGTACATTTCGCTTGGAGTTTACGAAATCATAAAATGATTTGGGGTTATATATTATACGTCGTTTGACTTTACACAAGTAATCTTTATAACACTTTTTGTTTAATTCAAAGAAGTTGTGACGCAAAAGTGAGTATTTTACATAGTATGAGTGTAAGCCGGTTTTTTTGTGTAATCTAAAATAACGTGACTCTGTTTTTCAAGTTTCTCAGTTCTTTAGTGAACCATAACTGTGTTTGTTCTACAGGAACACACATGCGTTTAGGCACATACTTTTCAAATAATCTATGTACAGTAAAATTAAAATGTGCAACGCTTTGCTCAACTTTTTCTTTGTATATAGGCCACGACAATTTAGACAATTCTTTATTCAGTTTTTTAAAGTTGGCTTGCGAAAAATCAAAGCGAATATTTGGCTCGTATGTTTGGACATCGCAATTTTGACCATCGTTTATAATTTCGTAAGATATCTCAATAGCAGGGTGGTAGACATCTTCGGGCAAAACTAGTGGGTCACATTTATTTACAGCCGACTTAGATGCATCATCAACATAAACAAGATCTAATACTTTGCCAAACTTATTGCGAAGTACATTAACTTGATTCAGGCAGAGTTCAGCCATCTCCTCTAGAAATACGTTGTTGCAAGCGCTAGACGAGAAAGGTACAATATCATTGTCAATGATGTTCCATGATACATTTGGTAAATTAAAGTCACCCAACACAATCAATGAATCAGAGGGTTTAATCATTGAATTAATTGATTTCAGTAAAGATACATGTTGTGAATACACTGATATGTCAGATCGGGGAGCGGTAGCTTTCGGAAAGGTGAAAAACGTATATTTAATACTTGCGCCGGGTATTTAATGTTCGGCTCCGCCCGAGCTTAGACTTTCTTACTTGTTTAAATTGAAACTTCTTAATCGAGTTCGGAGATGTTTGCGTTAAATATTTAACACCAAGTCATAAAATCTGTATCGTTCGTTCAATTAAAAAAAATTAGGTGTCAATTTCAAATAATCGCTTCCGCAGATGTTTACGTTAAATATTTAACACCAAGTCATTAAATCTGTATCGTTCATTCGATTTTCAAAAAGGAGGTAGGTGTTAAATGAAAAGGCTTGCCCTGTAGATGTGTGTGGTTTTAGTTTTGTGCCATATGTAAGAAAATCAAAATCAAATTATTTAATAAGTTAAATAAATTACCCCAATATAGGTATCAATCGATGGTTTTGAATAAGCTTGGTTTTTTAATTACATTTAGGAGGGGTGCCACCTGTTTGAAAAGTCGAATATAGTTAAAAAGTGTTGTGCTTAAAATACTATGCAACAATTAAAATATTTTTGAGGTGCTTGAAGAGAGTGGCCACCTGTCTAAAAAATTAAACTGAAATTACACTGTGGGACAGCCGAAACCAGCCCGGACTTTGTTAACATTCTCTTAAAGTATACCCATCCAGTAATAAAACACCCGGTGTATTTGCAAAAGTGAGCTCGTATTTTTATTTCATGGCCTACTACAGCTTTCATGTCTCGGCCTAAGTAGTTTTCAAAAAAGTCGAAAAAATAGTTAAAATAAATGTCTGAGCGAAATCAAAGCTTAAGACATATGTAATAAAATTTCATGGGAAATATTTTTGTAGAACATTTTAACCCATTAGCTCGCGCCTAAAAGGCTCATTTTGACCCTTACTTTAAGAAATCCCGCAAAAAGCAAATTTGGAAGTTCGTTAGAGGATTGATATATTCTAGAAAATTATTCTCCGGGAAATTTTACTAAAGGTCTTCTCAGGTAAAAGCTCCATGCCACCAACGTAAAAGCCTTTAAACATTTAAAATAAAAAATCAACAAAAAAACTAGTTTTTTACAAACAAAATTTTTAAATTTGAGTTTGGAATAACAGTTCCTTCTAGGCACAGATTTTTTATCCCGATGCATCAGTTCGAAAATCATGTTTTTTTACTTGCATCCTAAGACAAATGGAGTGCCACACACAGTGATGGCAAATTTAGTCAGAAAGAAGAAAGTTGAAGAGTTGATGTTTTTGGAAATAAAGATGAAATTCGATTTTTTCTAGAAAAATTCGATTTTATCCGAATTTTAGCAACACAAAGTTCGATTTCAAAAAT
>NW_023458563.1:7116232-7158403 GCF_013731165.1 Rhagoletis pomonella | reverse complement strand
CCACTCGTCAACGGAAAGGGCCGCTAATTCGCAACGGCCGCGTCAACGTTTGTATCGTGGGGGAGTTGGGGTTTTAAAGAAAAGACTTTGATTTAATACAATGTTCAACAATTCAATTTATTGGGTTAAAAAAGTTCAGGTTTTTTTTTATTTTAGTTACAGCACAAGAAGCGAAGGTTTTACTCGGTCAGCGGTCGCGAATGATCTCTCCACGATTCGGCCTTTCCTCGCTCTTACTTTTGGTGGCAAAGAATTGAGGCATTTCAGAGAGAGAGAGAGAGCATTTCAGTCCCATAGAATTTGTTTTGATAACTTTTGATTTTGAAATTTTAGCAAAAGTTATTATAAGCCATTTATGGGATTGAAAATGAAAAGCGTGGGGCGCATGCAATACAAAGCATTAGATTTAATTGACAATAGTCAAACTACATAACATAGACCTAAAATTTTTACAGAGGAAGTACAAATTTGAGATCGATTTTAAGCTGTCGTTATACATATATCCACACACATACATACATATATTATCCTTCATATCAATTCAAGTCTGTTACATGCGCCCCGCGCTTTTCATTATCAATCTCATAAATGGTTTATAATAACTTTTGCTAAAATTTCAAAATCAAAAGTTATCAAAACAAATTCTATGGGGCTGAGAAATATTATTTTCAACTTTTTAGTCCATTTATAAAAGCGATGTATATTAAAAAGTCTTTTCTTTTTATATTATTTATGTTGGTTCGATCCAGATTGGTGAATTATAAGGACTTTTACTAGGCCTTATAATTTTTTCATTTAAAAACTTGTTAATTTCTTTATTCACAAAGGAATTCACGGATAGAGGTTATGGATATTGTCTGCTTCATATAGGTTCCTCAGTTTCCATTCTTATTTCTGCTCTTACGTGTGTTCTAAACGCAAAGCTTGTATTAATTTTAAAACGAGTTTCTTCGATTTTATCTTTATTGATTTTTTTAACATTGATAATTCCTCATTTTCATGTCCAAGATTTTTATCCAAATTATAATCTTCAACTGATATTTCTGAGCCTCTTCCACTCAGTTTTAAATAATTGTCTTCGATATTGCCGGAATATTCGTCGGCCGACGCTTTAGGATCTTCATTTAGCAAAGAAAAATATTTATTTAATATAATACTATTGCCGCTACCAAATTTGGCGGGCGCCTTAGGATTTTTCTGTTCCAAGGGGTTTAATTTTTCTGCATTTTTGCACTTTTTAACATCTTTTTTTGTTTTGCCGGTAAAAACTTCGGCGGGCTCCTTAGCAGTTTCTTGTCCCAAGGGGTTTAAATTTTCTGCCCTTTTTCAATTTATTCATATTTTGCTTTTCACCTTTTTTTATGTTGCCGGTAATTCCATCGGCGGGCGCCTTAAGACTATCGTGTCCCAAGGGGTTAAAATTTTCTTTTTTCGCTTATTGAATATTAATATTCATGCTTTTTTCAACTTTTTTATTTCCACTTTTTATTTTATAATAAAAATTTCCATTACGTAAATCGATATGCGCTTCTATTTCGTAGACAATTTTTTCGGCTCCAAATAATGTTATTATGTCGTAATATTTTGTAATAGAATATCCATTTAGTTTTCACTCTTTTGTAAATAGATAACTCATTCCTATTTTCATAGACTCCTTGCTTAATGTAGCAAGAAGTCGCTCCTGTATCGATAAGAGCTTTCAGTTTCTTGTTTAGTTTTCCATCGTAGACGGTGATGTAGGGGAGGACGTCTCCTCCTCGTCTAAAAAATGACTTTCGTGAATATCATTTATTCTCTGTATTTTTTCCTATGTTCGGAAACTGTGGATGCTTTCCCTTGGTCGCTTCGGAGCGTGAGCATTTTAGGTTTGGACCCTATTTGCATTAGCACTTGTGCTAACCTATGCGGTCTATTATTTTGGTTTGCAAAACCGCTGTATTGCTGACCTCTGGTATTGTAGTTTTGGTTATATACTCTTGAGGCAGATGGATCAACATCCATTGGCTCTGGTTTGGGTGTAATGTTCCTTTAAAGAAGCCCAAATTATTACTTGAATAGTTTTGTTTTATTTTCGTTCTCTCGTTCACGAAGTTTTGGGCAAAACGTGCCTTTTGGTTATTCGACTCTAGCTCTTGAGCCTTGGGTAAATCAACTGGTGAATCTTGCGGGTTTAATGAAAAAATTATGTCTCTCAATGGCCCATTTAGACCAGTAATGAATATTCTTAACGCATGGTCTCTATTCTTTTTGTGTAGTTTCTTTGTAATGTCTACATAAGTGCCATGTGTCATAATTATTGGCTAACAAGATCAGTTTTGCCGCGATGTCGGTTGTCGAATATTATAACTTATACTCGGCAACCGACATCGCGCCTTGTCAAAGGACACTTAGCTCCTTCTCGATTACATTAATAGGACGTTTGCCCGAATATGCGAAATGAATACGAGCTATTAAGGCGTCAAAGTTTAAAACCGGACCATGATTCGTTAGTGTCATGCGTGATTTTATTTCTTAAAATTGTAAGAGCCGCGAAGTATTTCCTTCTTCCCCTTTTACATATAAACTCATTGCGTTATGAGCCGCTTCTCTCCAGCTAATATACGCGTTGATCTTTCCCGGAAATTCAGGTAAATATGTGATAACGTCCAGTGACTCCTGGCAAATTATGTTATTATTAATGGTTTCTGATTAATAGTCAGTAGCCCTAGGGGTACTTACATATACCTGAGCCCTTTGCCAATCAATTTCCTGCCTTAGCATATTAACAGGTCCACGGTTAAATGTGCGTTGTCGTTTACCATTTTGATTTTTTACTCTTTCTTGGAATTGAAAAGTTTTTGTATCTTCTTTTTAGGTTTTCTAACGTTTTTTGTTTAGGTTTGTGCAGTTACCTATTTTGTGAGCCCTGTGAGAGAATTCACAATATTACCGTCGTTCGTATTTGGGTTTATCTAATTTATATCCCAATTAAAAGTTTTTAAGTCTGGTCTTCTATTTTAGATTTTTGTAAATATTGACCTTTTTTATTATTGTTATTTATAATTTTTATATAGTGCTTTTTCACTTTGATTTTTCCTTTTCACTTTAGAACCACAATAATTTGACATTTTTATTATTTTTGTATTCGTGATCCTTTCAAGAAAAGGATGCAACAACTGGGTCTGGAGTTCAGAATCGCAGAATTGAGCTGAGTTATTATTTTTTATTATTGGCTGTACAAGCCTTCAGTTATGTTGGGTCTTTTATATCAAATAACCTTTCGTATTTAGGTTTGTTTAAGGTATTCCCTACTTATAACTAACTTACTAAAGTTTCTTTTTAAAATTCTACTGCTTTGGAAGTGCTGGCTGGGGTTTATTATAGTTTGTTTCTTCATAAATTTTTTGCTTGCCGTTGCCCTTGTTGACGTTACTATTCCATGTGAACTTGCCGTTGTTTTCCTTTGCTGATGGCTGATTGTTGTTGTAGTAATTTGCTGCACCCTGCTCTATTTGTTATTATTGTCACTTCGTTGCTTTCCAGGCTTTCATTTGTGTTTATGCCTTGCTGGTATCGCGCAATTTGGAGACTCAGTTAAAGAATCATTACCTTTTGTTCACTGTGTCTGAAAGCACTTTCAAAACTTTGAGCTTTCCTTTGCCATGTCGTGGCACGTTTATTTGGAAAACGCACTTTTATGATTCTCTAAATTTCGATTTTCTGAGAATTATAGTTTCTGCTTTGGTTTGTTTTTTACGTTTATTTAATTTTTACGCAATTTTGTGTTGAACATTTGCTTGTTATTTGTAATAAAAAAAATGTATGACTCCGCTTTAACGAACACCCTATCGTTTTAAGACGGAACTTTTGGCACGTTTATATTTTCTAAAAGATCGCGAATGTCAGCTCTTTCGTTGGGCGCCAATCCTTAATCTTAAACCGCATCTCGCGGACAATTATCAGAATTCAATTGACTCTTGTTTATAAGCTAACTTTTATTTTCTTAAGAACTAATTTCACAATGACGCTTTGGCGTTGCATCAGCCAGTGTATTGATGAAATGCAAATGCGTGAGAAATGCGGTATTGTTTTCTTAGTATTTGATTAAATCAAAAATTTATAGAAGGAACGGAAAAGACATCGTTGCACTTTATGCGTTCTGGGCTATTGGAATGCAGTTATGTTTAAAATGGCTATCTACTTTGCCGCTGTGTGGGGTCTGTCTTTTGGTTTTTAATTAAGAATGCAAAAATGCTGCTGTCAGCATTTTGACCATTTGTTATTTTAGTTCAATTTGTGATATTAAATTACAGAGGCTGTTGCTTAATGATTTTAATTAAAAACTGAGTGTGGGAATATGCTTTCTGTATTTGAACTTAATTGTTTACAATTTGTATTTAAACCGTTATGTGCGGTCTGCTGTTAACTTACATACATACTTCCATAAATATATAGTACAATATCTATCTTTTTCCCAGCGTAAAATAATTTTTGGGAATATCTCGTGTAAGTTTTTAGTCCAAATATTTCTTTTCAATTGGCTAAATTGTCTGATCCTGGACGGCTAAAAAATTTCCAAAAAAGTGGTTAATGTCATTTTTATACATATAGGTATACATACGCATAAAATTTAATGCAAAATATAATCATAAAAATTTGTTAAGCTACACTTGACAGCAAAAGTCTCCGTACACCATTTCGTTTTTAAGTATTCACAATATATTGAGAGCTAAAATTTGTTTGTTATTATTTTATAAAAAAATTGACCATGCTTAAGACAAAATCATATTAACCCAGTTTTCAAGCTTTATGCACAACAAAGGAAAACTCCATGTCATTAAAATTTTCGACCTTCTAATCAGATTTAAAAAAATAAACAGAAGTGGTAAACAAGCTCACTTTGAAATGGGGGTGCTATTGATATGACTGAGCACCGGAAATGTATAGTTATGCAGTGATTTTTTTAATTTCCTATATTTTCAACCGACTTCATAAAAAGGAGAAGGTTATCAGTTCGTTGGAATATTTTTTTTTATATATGTTACCGCATAACTTTTGACCACGTTAACTAATTTCTATAATTCTCTTTTTAAAGGAAAGGTGTTACCTCACAGGTGGTCCCATACTAATTTGTTTTTAAATCCGATCATTGGATCATGAAGAAATTAACGATAATCCAAAATTTTTATGTTAGAATTGAAGTCGGTTTTATTTTTTGCTTAAAAGTAACTTGATAATTTTAAATATTTTCCGTTACGTTTTTGTTTAAGCATGGCTCTTATTTCATAAACTATGTAAAGTTTTTGCAAACTTGATAGAACTCTAAAAACTGTCTTCAAATTTAAAACTTTTTAATCTGAGTTTTTTTTTTTTTAAATTTCGAGTATTCTGTTTTGAAGCCCATAAAATTTTAGTGTAGTAAAGAGTAACCTTGCATCTGAGACGAAAACAATTAAATAGGAGAATACCTTCAAGAATGTGCGTAAAAAGAGTTGTAAAAAATGAACGCGATTAATTACACTAAAATTTATTGGGCTATAGAACTGCATACTTATAAACTCTGATTCAAAATATTGAAGCTTTTATTACAGTTTTTAGAATTCTATTAAATTTCCGACACAGTTAGAAATGTGAATTTTAATGATTATGTTATAATATGAGCCATCCTTAAAACAAAATTACGAAAAATATTTAACATGAAAACATTTGTGAATATTCAAAAATCTATATATTGTTAATTCGATGCCGGAGAGTCTATGTATGTGGGAACTGACACGCGGGCAACCCGCAGCGGACAAACGTACTGACCTCATTAATACACCTCTGACATAAAGGGACAAGCAACACTGACGAACGAAGGGGAGACAAGAAATACAAAAAAGGACAGTGAAGTTAGTATTCAAACTGCACAACGACCAAACGGACGGGATAAAATTACAAGCGCATTCAATAAAATTGTTATCATATAAACGAATAAAAAAGTGTTTTTATTAACCCGGAAGTAAAGCCATCCTACAGAAATTGGTGCCAGTAGTGAGATGAGGCTACGCGGGTGAAATAAATAAGAACAATAAACCAAAAATTTCATTGTATTGTGTGCGCGAGAATAATTAACTTTAAATCGCAATAAATTGGCGCTGCACAATCGTAAAGTGTGTGTGGACATTCCGTCAAAAAAATATTACAAATCGAATTGACTTAAATTAAATATATTGTTGGTGGACGAAAGAATTGTGCGGCATTGTAAACTGTACTCGTCAAACGCATAACAGTGGACATTGTATAAATATACGATAGCCACAGCAGCGGAAGAACGCTAAGTAAGCAGTGGTTGGTAACGGCGCCAGCAGCAAGGGGCGACAGCTACAACATTACCGGCGAAGCCAAGCACAGCATTCGACCATCCCAACAAGGGTAGCGCTAGCAGCATCGTGACTCCAGCAATAAGGCAACGCAGAAGAGCGCGTTGGCGCATAACGATTAAAGCAGAGCAGAGCTAAGTCGTAGTTTTAGTTGTTTTTATTGTAATGTGTATTTCTTTTACTTTGAACCGTTTATTGTCTGCGCATATGCGTACGTAAGTATGTCTACTTAACTCTCACATAGTATAGCGGTGTATAAATTGCGCTGACAGTGGTGGCGACATAAAAAATATACCAAAAAGTAAAATATATTTAATTTTGTACAGCAGTGGCGAGAAAAAACAGATAGCGTTTTAAATATCTCGATAGTTGTGTAAATCGATTAAAAAACAAAAACTAAACGCATTTAAATACAGTAACTAAATTTGATACTTAGCTATATTAAACAAATATTTATTAACACTTTTTGTAATTGAAATTGTAAGACTATGGACCGTGACCAAATCTTAGGACTGACTGTGGACGGACTAAAGGAAAAGTTAGAAGGGTTGGGGCTAGCAACGGACGGACGGAAGGCTACACTGCAGGATAGGCTGCTGGAGTACTATGGACTGAATGTTAGCGATAGTGAGGACCCTGATCAACATGAGGTTGTAAATCGGCGTGGTGCGCCCGGGGTAAGAGTGGAGCGATCGATATTCACACTGCGTGACATAGAAGAGTCTCTAACCAAATTCAGCGGGTCCGGTCAGTCCAGTTTCGAATTGTTGAAAGGTGCAGCTAAGTTATTCGTATGAAGCCAAGGCGGTATAAATAAATGGTGTTCGCTTAAAGCAGCGTTGCGTAGGGAGTTTGGTACCACTTTATCGGCCATCGAAGTTCTTCGCGCTCTCCAAAATCGTCGCAAGCGTCCAGATGAAGACTTCCGTGAATATTTATACGTGATGATGGAGATCGGCAAATCAGTAAATCTAGACGAATCCAGTCTGATTGAATACTACATTGAGGGAATACAAGACTCCAGAGCAAATAAGAGTAATCTGTATCAGGCTAGAAATTTAGATGAGCTGAAGGAACAAACAAAAGTATACGAAAAGTCGCGGTCACATAAACCTACATCTTCGAATACAAACCTTGGGCAGCCATCGTCCTCAAACAAGGCTGCTCCAAGCTCGAATCCAGCGGCGAAGAAATGCTTTAATTGTAGGGATTCCTCGCGCGAAACTGCCCACGGAGGCGTACAAACCTTACATGTTACAAATGCGGCCAGTTAGGACATCGCGCCGCACAGTGCAAAGATGTAGATAAATCGATCGGGTGCATTAGAGGACGCGAGAGACGTTGGCGGCAGTGCATAGCGAAGACGCAGGGCGTTATACTGTGACTGATAGGCTACGTGGTGGCGGTGTGATGCATCAGACTACCGATAAAGCGAACGAAGAGGTCGGGAGCGTGCCCTCTGTTGTAGCTAAAGACCTGGATGCGGAAGAAAATGGAAATCGTGTTGCCGAGCTGATCGGAGAATTCAAGGACTTATGCCTCGTGGCCTGCATAAAAGAATCAACCGAGATAGAGGTTGACCTGGCGCATTTATGTAACTCGGACGCAGACGCCGTGCGAAGCCTGATAAAAGCATACAAACCCAGGAACAACGTTCGGGCCCTGGTGGAAATGAAAATTCTTCTAAGCGATGACAGCCCTATGTACGAAAGGCCAAGACGTATGTCCTACGTAGACCGGTGTGTGGTGGAAAGGCAAACAGCAGAGTGGCTCGAGGAAGGCATCATCCAGCCTATCAGTTCGGATTACGCGTCACCCGTAGTGTTAGTCTCCAAAAAAGATGGAAGCAAACGTCTTTGCTGCGACTATCGACGACTAAACGAAAAGATTGTACGCGATCATTTCCCGATACCTATGATGGATGATGTCATCGAACAGCTGCAAGGGTTCACTGTTTCTACGACCCTCGACCTGATGAATGGCTTTTTCCACGTTCCTGTGGCGGCTTGATCAAGGAAGTACACTGCATTCGTGACCCATAATGGACAGTACGAGTTCCTTTATGTACCATTTGGGATATCGAACTCGCCAGCGGTCTTCTCCAGATTTATCCTCGCGGTGCCAAGAGAGCTGATAAATGACGGAACAGTGGTTGCTTATATGGATGACCTGACGATTCCCTCCAAGGATGAAGCCGAAGGTATCCGGAAGTTGGAGTTAGTGTTGAAGTGGCTTGCGGATTAAATGGAGTAAGTGTCAGTTCCTGAAGAGAAGGATTGATTTTCTCGGATACGTCATCGCGGACGGCTCAATAAAACCATCAGATGCGAAGACGATCGCTATCCATAATTTCCCCCTACCAAGCAACCGTAAGGCAGTAAAACGTTTCCTGGGACTGACGTCGTATTTTAGGAGGTTCGTCGAAAACTATGCCATGATTGCGAAACCACTATCCGACCTGCTGAGGAAAGATGTCAATTTCAAATTGGAGGAGGAGCAGTTGGCCGCCTTTCAGCAACTGAAGTTGGCATTAGTAAACGCGCCAGTCCTGAAACTCTACAAAGCGGCGACCGAAGTGCACACAGATGCTTGCATGTACGGCTATGGGGCAGTGATGCTACAGAGGGATAGCGACGATCAACTGTTCCATCCCGTTCAGTATATGAGCCGCCGAGCCAAGCCTTCAGAGGAGAAATACCACTCTTATGAGCTAGAGGTTTTGGCGATCGTGGAAGCGCTCAAAAAGTGCTGAGTCTATCTGATGGGAATAAAGTTTAAGATAGTCACCGACTGCAACGCATTCGCAATGACGTTGAAGAAGCGAGAAGTTCCTCTAAGAGTATCTCGCTGGGCGATGCTATTACAGGACTATGACTACGAAATTGAGCACAGGAGTGGCACTAAAATGCAACATGTCGACGCCTTAAGCAGAGCGACTTGCCTCATGTTAGAAGATTCACTGGTTCATCGATTGAAGCAGGCGCAACAACGCGACGACTGGACGCGAGCAATTCGTGCAGTGCTGGAGAAAGACGGATTTGAGGATTTCTACCTCAAGCACGGCGTTCTCTACAAGGACCCAGTCAAGGAACTAATAGTTGTGCCGCCGCTTATGGAGGACGAGTTGATTAAAATGGCGCACAGACAAGGGCATTTCTCGGTTAAGAAGACGCAAGATGCGGTTGAGAAGTCTTTTTACATCCCGCACCTAAGCCCGAAAGTCTCAAAGGTCGTAAACAGTTGCGTGGCGTGTATAATAACCGACGCGAAAGTAGGGAAGAAGGAAGGATTCCTAAACCCGATCGATAAGGAGGACAGGCCACTCGGAACTTTTCACATAGACCACGTGGGTCCGATGGAAGTGACGAAGAAAGCGTACAATTACATTTTGGTGGTGCTAGATGCGTTTTCCAAGTTCGTGTGGCTCTATCCCACTAAAAATACTGGCGCGGAAGCAGTGGTCGATCGGCTGAAGAAGCAGCGGACCGAGGCACAGCCTTCACAGCACATCTCTTCAAAGAATATTGCGAAGGCGAGCGTATTCAGCATTTACTAATAGCCACTGGTGTTCCACGGGGTAACGGACAAGTGGAGCGCATGCACCGGATCATCGTGCCCATGATCTCCAAGCTGTGCAGCGAGAACCCAGGGGAGTGGTATAAACACGTAGATCACGTATAAAAATTGGTGAATAATACTCCACCGAGAAGCACCAAGCAATCGCCGTTTAGAATACTGACGGGCTTGGAGATGCGGGTTACTGGGACACCACAATTACGGGAGTTGTTAGAGGACGCTGCCTGTGATGAACTAGATTCGGAACGAGAGGAGGTGCGACGAGAAGCACAGGAAAACCTAGCAATTATCCAGCAAGAGAACTGTCGATCATTTAATAAGCGCAAGCGAGCGGCGATCGAGTTCGCTATCGACGACTTAGTGGCCATTAAGAGGACACAGTACGGATCGGGGTTAAAGTTGAGGCCGAAGTTTTTGGGACCCTACAAGGTTATAAAGAAGACGAAGCACGGCCGGTACGAAGTTGCGAAAGTCGGAGACCACGAAGGTCCAGGGCGTACCACGACGGTTGCCGAGTTTATGAAGAGATGGGTTCCTCCATTCGGGTCGAATGAGCATATAGGATGGCCGGATGTGGGAACTGACACGCGGGCAACCCGCAGCGGACAAACGTACTGACCTCATTAATACACCTCTGACATAAAGGGACAAGCAACACTGACGAACGAAGGGGAGACAAGAAATACAAAAAAGGACAGTGAAGTTAGTCTTCAAACTGCACAACGACCAAACGGACGGGATAAAATTACAAGCGCATTCAATACAATTGTTATCATATAAACGAATAAAAAAGTGTTTTTATTAACCCGGAAGTAAAGCCATCCTACATGTATTACATTTCTATACATTTAATGTAATCTAACGCTGAGTTATCACAAATAAGCATTCAATATATCACCGTTTTTCTCATTTTTACACACGACTTATATTTTTAAATATAAGTAACACAGAAAAACCCATTATACGTAACAAACATACATTATTTTTAAGAATAACGGTTTTAGAAATTAAGGAATAACCGACACTTTATATTCCTAATTTTAAAGCGCAGTTTACCTCTAAAAGTAAATTAGTACAAAACAAATAGCTACATATTTAAAAATAAAACGTAGTATTTTTTATTTACTAATTGTATGCGTGCTTTTTTAATTACAGTATTTAAAGAAAAGGCTCTATACTATACTTCTTGGAACCAGCTCAAAACTAGCCACATTTGTTCTAGCCCGGAGGTGACTCTTTTTGATCTATCTAGGAACTGTTTTTATATGAACTATCTAAGAACCCTCTAAGCCAGAGTCAGCTCAGAACAAGTTCAAAAGTTTTGCTGAGGGCGACAATCGTCACTTCGGAGGACATCGCCACGTTAAGAAAGACAGTTGAAAATTGATTTGGGATAGATGAACAACCAGTACCGTCTCTTTTCATGGTAGCTCAACGCAAGTTCTGACCCAGTTTGATTTGCTGCAGGGTTTATACACAACAATAGTTACATACATGTATACTTAACAATAATTACATACACACATAACACTGTGGAACAAATTCAGGTTAGCAAAAGTTAGGTTGATTCTGAGAGTGAGGGGTGAAAATAGAGGCTAAATTAGAAGACCGGCGTTCGTTTATGTTAGTTCGAATTTTTTTCTAATCGACCTTCGAACTTTGCAGTGAAATGCCGATTTTCAGCATATTGTTTATATGACCTTGCGGCTATAACTCGTCGACTAATTGATATTTTTTCAATCTGTTAAATTATTGATAGAGACCTGTGCAACAATTAAAATTAAAAAAAAATTGATTTAGAAAATTTTTGTAGTGCTTATGAAGCAAAATGTTGGATTTTTTTTCATGCTTTTTGAATATATTTTCTACAAAACTAAGTTTTTTTTTTGCTTTCTGTGTAATCTATAATATGCTTCTCAGTTTCTTCAATAAATTTCATTTGAAAAGAAAACAATTATAATACAAAACTTGCGTTTTCCAGCTTAATATTAATTTACTTCTCATTTCTTATGTACCAATTTTTTCAGTGTTGGTTTTGAAGAAACATTGAAAAAGAAATTATAAAAATGAGGAAAAAAATATAATTTGGAAATGTTAGTTATGAAAAGTTTTAAGTAAAAAAATTAAATAAATTAAATCAATGATTTGGCCAGTTGCCGTTTAGCAGGCGGCTGTGGATCAACATCACTGCTCTCTCTGATATCTTGGTCATCGTCATCATCATCAGAAAGGTCGATAATTTCGTCCAACAGATATTCTGGAATTTCATCTTTGTCTTCTTCTTCTTCCTCTTTTTCCTCGTCTTCTTCATCTTCAAAGGTGTTCAAAGGCTTAACAGCATCTGGCCGTCCAAAATATCCGTGTTTTTTGTGCGATTGGGATTCACGATACGGATAAGGTATTAAAGGAAGAAACCAGTACAAACAGCATAACTGAAATAGTCGCATTGGACGGAAATGGGCTAAAGACAATAGGCTACACGAAAGTCTTGTTCCTGAAATGAAAATTTTGTTGCCGTTGCTCCACATTAAATTTGGCATTGCTAAAAATATTTTGAAATGTATCTCAAAAAGACCAGCAGTATTCAACCGCTTAAAAGACATTTTCCCAAGACTAAGTAACGCCAAAATTCAGGAATGGGTTGTTAATGGTCCCGACGTACGGAAACTAATGAGTCGTCAAGATTTTGACCATGTTCTGACAGACCGAGAATTAAATGCATGGCTCGCATTGAAAGCAGTCATTAAAGGACTTTTGGGTAAAGAACGCAAAGACAACTACAGCCAATCTGTTGCAAACATATTGGCAGTTTTCGATGAAATTGGGGTTAATATGTCGTACAAAATTCATCTCTTGCATCAGCATCTTGATCAACTCGCTCAACAGTTGCCAACTGAATCTGATGAGCAAGGCGAACGTTATCATCAAACTGCGCTTCCATTTGAAATAAGGTGACTATAGAGTGTGCACATTTTGAATTCCTAGATTTTTCTAATATCTTTGTCAGAGTGCACAATTTAAACATGTTAACGATTGAAAACTACTTTCGTTTCAGGTACAGAGGAAAGAAATCTCCAGATGCAATACTCGCTGAAATTTGTTGGTGGTATAAAACACCTTTGAAGAAGAGGAAGACGAGGAAAAAGAGGAAGAAGGGGAAGACAAAGATGAAATTCCAGAATATCTGTTGGACGAAATTATCGACCTTTCTGATGATGATGACGATGACCAAAATATTAGAGAGAGCAGTGATGTTGATCCACAGCCGCTTGCTAAACGGCAACTGGCCAAATCATTAATTTAATTTATTTAATTTATTTAATTTTTTTACTTAAAACTTTGCATAACTAACATTTCCAAATTATATTTTTTTCCTCATTTTTATAATTTCTTTTTCAATGTTTCTTCAAAACCAACACTGAAAAAATTGGTACATAAGAAATGAGAAGTAAATTAATATTAAGCTGGAAAACGCAAGTTTTGTATTATGATTGTTTTCTTTTCAAATGAAATTTATTGAAGAAACTGAGAAGCATATTATAGATCAAACAGAAAGCAAAAAAAAACTTAGTTTTGTGGAAAATATATTCAAAAAACATGAAAAAAATGCAACATTTTGCTTCATAAGCACTACAAAAATTTTCTAAATCAATTTTTTTTTAATTTTAATTGTGGCACAGGTCTCTAGCAATAATTTGGCTTTAACAGATTGAAAAAATATCAATTAGTCGACGAGTTATAGCCGCAAGGTCATATAAACAATATGCTGAAAATCGGCATTTGACTGCAAAGTTCGAAGGTCGATTAACAAAAAATTCGAACTAACATAAACAAACGCCGCAATACGGGTGTTCTAATTTAGCCTCTATTTTCACCCCTCACTCTCAGAATCGACTTAACTTTTGCTAACCTGAATTTGTTCCACAGTGTAATATTACTTCATACTCACATTATATATTAACAAGAATTTTAAATTAATTTGCACAGTTTAGAAGTAATACAACATTTAGGAAGGATTATTCGAATGTATTATTATTTATATTTTAACGACGTCTTCCTTAAAGTTGATTGCGTTGTCCGATAGTTGTTGTATTTGTAGGCTCTCCAGTGTCATTCTCCTTCGTTCTCCTCTGTAGATGTCCAAAATTTCTGTGTTGCCGAAGTCAGCTATATGTTCGTGCGTTGTCACGTGTATAGCCAGGGCTGTTGTCATCTTTTTGTTTCTCGCGTCCGCTCTATGTTCATTAAGTCTTATACCCAACGCTCTTTTTGTTGTGCCTAAGTAGCATTTATTGCAGCTTTCGTTATCATTGCCCTTGCACTTTATTTGGTACACTACATTGCACAGTGGTCAATAAATGGAATTTAATATTCATAATTCACTGGGGCCTTCATTTCTCAACCGATTAATTATTTATTTAAATGAAAGATAATAAAATTTGCAAGAGACTAGTTGAGCCCAATTTTCGAATTTTTATTTGTTTGTATTAAATTTTTTAGTGCAAAGTGCAGAAATGGCTCCAATTTTGAAGAAGACCGATTCTCCTGTTCCAGCTAATAAAAGTTTTATAATAAAAACTAGTTAAAAACAATTGTAGGGTTCTCCTAAAACAAAAAATAAATTAAAAAGGAATAATTTGAAATGTTATAATAAAATGCTACCAAAAGTATTTTTTTGTTTTTAGTTTTTATAAAAATTTTGGGTATGCAGTTTTATAGATTACTAAATTTTAGTATAATAAAGAGCAAGTGGCAAGTCGCTAAGAGTTCGCGTTGATGTTTTATAATTGTTTCGCTAACATTTCGAGCACATCTGCATGCTAAATGGGAAATGAAAGCGTCCGTTGACGCGGATAAACTCCGGATAGTATGGATATCCGGTTAATATTCATTTGTGCAATTATTAGGATATCTGAATTTACGAAGAACCGGTTAAAATTAGTATTTTCGGATATCCAAAAAAAGCAAAAAGCATGATGAAAAATGGTAAAGCATTCACTATGAACAAAAGTATCGTAGCAGCTTTCATTACTCAGGCCATGATATTTTAAAGCCATGAAGAAACTCTCGCGGTCAATTTTATACCATTTTTAACCGACTTCCAAAAAAGGAGGAGGTTATCAGTTCGTCGGAATATTTTTTATTTTTTTTTTATGTATGTTACCGCATAACTTTGGACCACGTCAACCGATTTCGATAATTGCATCGGAAAGGTAGTGTCTCAGAGGTGGTCTCATACTAATTTGGTTGAGATCCGATCAGTGGATCATGAGATATATATATATATATATATATATATATTTTTTATATGGGAGTTGAAGCCGGTTTTTTTTTGCTAAAAATTACTTGTTTATTTTTACGAAACGATATTTTCATTTCACAATACCAGGCGCTCATAAATATGAAGTAGCCAGTTTTCAATAGGCATACATTTGTTTGTAGAACTTTTTAATTCGTTTCTAGGGGCCTTTGACACTCATAAATTAGAATTTTGGAAATTTAAAGTTTATAAAAAATATTTTGTGCGTAGAAATAGAAACTTTTTTACTTCACATGTCTGGTATTGTGAAATGAAAATATCGTTGTGATAAAATAAAAACTGGCCATAAGAGTGGACACAGGAAAATGGACACATTTTATTCATTTATTTGCCCTATTTTGCCTTTCATTAATATCTGATATCCGGAGACCTAAGGAAAAATCCGGATACTCGGATATCCGAATATTATCTTAGCTTCGGGAATACCCGGATTTTTCGTTTAGTTCTCCGGAATTCGAATATTGGGTTTATTTGGAAAATCCGGATGAAACTCCCAGCCCTAATAGCTACGCATATTTCTAGTTTATTTTTCGATTGAAAAAGTTGTGCAACAACTGTTGTTAACGAAGCGATATTCTGCCGTAATTCGCAATAAAATCTGCGTTTCGCTAAATTTGGTCCTGCAATTGCCACGCCCATTTCTAGGAGTTTGCCATCTTACAGAAACATCTTGCCATACAAATATTATACCTGGATAGGTATTCTATCGGAATCTGCAATAAAATTTAAATTCTTGCAAAAACCCGATGTTTAACACCCTGACCAGGAAACGTCGATCTTGGTCTGAAAAACGTAATTTCCTACCCAAAAACGTCTTATTCAAATGAATGTACAAAATATTGTTCTTATTAAACTTTTATTGTATACAAAGGTACATATCGAGCCCTAACCGCCAAAATAACGTAGGCGAATATTTTTTCAAAATTTTATTTTTGATGCAGAAATATTCCTCTGGTATCTAGATGTATTTCTGCATCGAAAAGAAAATTTTGAGAAAATGGCGCTTACGTTATTTTGGCGGTTAGGGCTCGATATGTACGTAAGGTATATTAAAATGTAATTTTGACCAAGGACGTGAACCGGTTTTGAATCAGAATTAATTAAATGTACCCTTAACCGAACCGAAATTTTCCACAAATGTTTGATCCGAACCGAAAACCGAACCACTTTCCTAAAGGTTTAAAGGCTGGTTTCAACCAATTTTCAACCACTTTTTTTTTTCTTTTTGTTAAACCTACAATGTTTGTTTACCATGTGACAATATCAAATGTAAAGGCAACCCATCTCATTTGACAGACACTTGACCCTTAACCTTGCGCGCTGTTGCACTTGACACTTCAACTTGCGCGTTATTTTTTTTGTTTTTCGAACCGTTGAACTGAACCGAAACCCCGGTTCAAAGACCAAAAAAACCGCTTTGACGAACCAATCCAAAAGTGCAAAAACGGTTCGAACCGCTTAACCGAACCGACCAAATTTTTCACCCGGTTCACGTCCCTGATTTTTACAGAGCACATTTAAAATTCATTGTAAACTGGTTTGAGATCGTTAATATAAAAATAATTTTATACGTACACTTGTGATCAGCTGATTAAGTCCTCACCATTTTCATCGATTTTGGCTGTTTCTCTTTTTTTTATTAAGTGTTTAATATTTTTCCATAAAAGCCAAGCTCATTGTATAATAAATAAAATATAAATCCACATTTCAAACTTGGTGAAAAAATTATAAAAAATCTGCAAAGCTCAAGCCAGATTTTCAAGTTTTTATTTAGAATTTTTTTGAGTACGCAGTTTGATAGCCCATTAAATTTCAGGGCAATAATGTACAAGCTTTAAGTTGCTAAAGAATCGGGTTGATTTTTAATAATTTTTTTTCTTGTAGACATTTGGTAAGGGGGTCGGTTGTCTAAAATGCTATATTACGTTCTGCTAAGAAGGAGCATAGCATATTTCAGCATTTTTTGGGTTTACATTTTCAATGAAGTCTTAAAAAAGTCGCCTACTTTTTTCTTACTTATTATGCTGCTACAGCTTCTTTAATGCTTTTGCGAGCGTGCGTACCGCAAGAGATCAGCTCTTCCTGATTTGGCTTTTAATGTGCAATTGCAAACAACGGGATACAAAAAACGTCCAAATGACGTTAAAAACGTCAACCTGGCAACGCTGGTCTTGACTTAATTTTCGTAACTTATCTTAACTTAATATTTTTGCCAACCTGTTATATGGCGGTTAGTTTAAACTTAACTTACAGTAAAAAAATTAAGAACATGTAGGTATATGACTCTTAAGTTACGGCCTAACGAAAATTGAGAGCGGAATCAGGCTTACCGGATTTTCGTTTTTGCATTTCTCAAAAATAAATGAACGCAAACCTATTTTTTTGCATGCATTTTTTGATTTGGCATTTTAGGCGGCATACTGTTGAGCAGCTGGAGAAGAAAACACAAAAACAAAATATCTCGGCTTCTGGCTTAAGTTGACGTGTTGAGTAATCGTTGATGACTTCTTACGGTAAGTTAAATTAAGTTAATTAGGTTAAGTCTAGACTAACTGAACTTTAAGTTTTCGTAAACAAATTACAAAAATTTGTTGACCCTCACAAAAAAAGCATCTCGTCATAAAAAAAAATATTTTAAAAATAGTTCCTGAAAACCGACCAATTGGATGAAACATGTTTTTTACAGAGAATTAAACAAGGAATTCGATTCGGTACGGTATAAATTTAAATCCCTAATTTACTGGTCTTCGCTACGCTTGCTCTGCCTCCTCGGTATTGGATAGAGAAGCAAAGCGAATGGGTCTGGTGGTGAACGAGGACAAAACGAAGTATCTCCTTTCATCACACAAACAGTCAGAGCATACACGTCTTGGCACCCACGTCACTGTTGACAGTCACAAGTTTGAAAAAGTAGACGACTTAGTTTATTTGAGAACCAGCATTAACACCAATAATAATGTCAGCCTTGAAATCTAACGGATAATCACTCTTGCCAAGAAGTTCTACTATGGGCTGAGTAGGTAATCCTCTCTCGTCGTACAAAAATCACACTCTATAAGTTACTTATCATACCTGCGCTGGTGTAAGCCGCGAAGGCATGGACAAGGAAAGCATCTGATGAGGCGGCTCTTGGAGTTTTCGGGAGAAAGACTCTGCGAAAGATTTACGGACCTTTACGCGTTGGTGATGGCGAATATCGCAGACGATTTAACGATGAGCTGTATGCGAATTACAACGATATATACATAGTGCACCGAATTAAAATTCAGAGGCAGCGCTGGCTTGGCCATGTCGTTCGAATGGACAGAAATGCTCCTGCTCTAAAAATATTCAACGCGGGCCGCAATGCTGGTAACAAGAGGAAAAGGAAGGCCTCCTCTGCGTTGGAAAGACCAGTTGGAGAAGGACTTGGCTTCACTTGGAATTTCCAATTGGCGTCAGTTAGGATAGAAGAGAAATGACTAGCGTGCTGTTTTGAACTCGGCCAAAATCGCTTAGGCGGCTACAGCGGCAATAAAGAAGAAGAATAATTTACTGTTCTTCAATATGCAAATCAACTTCAAAAAGTTCAACTGTTAATAGCTAAGTTAGGTGTTAAGCGCGTTTCTTTAGCTTTAAAACGACGTTAAGATGAGGTCTCTACAATGAGCAGAACCCGAGATATAACGATTTGGAAAAGTACATGATTAGTCAGAATCACGAACAAATGCAAACTTTGACAGATCATATCTCCGAAGAAAAAAAAAAGAAGAAAATGTCTCGAACACCTTATTTCATGTATAGAACCCATAAAAAAAAGTCGAAGCTAATCGAAAGTTTGACACCAAATTTGGTGTACGATATGAAAAAGAATGTCTCATGTATATTTGTTCTCAGATTGAGGATTACAATCTAAGTATAACTAACTATTTGCATGCTTACCTTTTTGAACGATGACTCCGGTTCGCTGACTGCTGTCTGACAACAATAAGACACCGGTTTGAACAGAACCGGCCTTAAATACTAGCCAAGTTCGAAAGAAAACCACCGGTAGTTTTGCGGCAGCAGTGCAGCTTTGTAGCTGGCGACTGTTCAGGAAAACTGGCAGTGGTTCCGACATTTTAAGCTTTTGGCTTAAAAAATTTCTAAATTTAATTTTTCTGTAAGAAATATAACCTATGGTTCCACCCCATCCGTCATTAAGTTTACGTTGAAGTCATAAATACATACATATAATATAACAACTTTTTTTTTCAAACTAGGAAGTCATATTCATTTGTTCGGCATTTCCTTTTACTCTCGTCTTCTTTTTGCCCAATCTGACCTTTCTATCATCGGTTCGTGGTATATGTATATATATGCAGGTAAATGTATGTTCATCAGTTATTAACGGATCCAAGTGAAAATGGTATCAGTATTTTTTAAATTTTAACCTTGCTTTCTATCAATGTAGTGCAAATGCCTCAAATTTCCAACGACAACCAAACCCTTTTTCAAGAAATGAGTTAATACATTGATACTTACCCCGCCCAGATCGGTTGATATCTCAGTCGTTGTCGTCAAGTTCCACTAATGGCAGCCCTAAGAAGCGTGCAGCCTCCACAGGGACGGTCCACAGGGAAAAAGCCGTTAGGGTTGTCGGGTTTTCCGGGCATGCGAAGAGATGTCTCGAGGCGTGAGGGGTCTTTCCGCATGCCGGACGCTCATTTGGCACATCCGCGTTTAGTCTACTCAGGTATGAGTTTAATGGTATGTCAATATCCGGTGGTTGTGTGCCTAGAACGGAATTCACAGGTCTAGAGTCTACATAACTCGAGACTGAGTCCCTGTGGATGCCGTTCGGGGCCTGTCGGTATGCTGACGGGTCCAGGGGCTGCCAAATGAACCTCTGGACTTCGTCCGCCAGCTCGTAGAGATGCCTCCTGACGTACCTAGGCGAGGACTCCTCTGCAAGAAGCTGTCTGTTTCGGCGGCCACATCTGTGGCTCAACACCTGAAACTGCTTGCAAAGCATTGTGTTATGCTCCTTGATTGGGAGCATTTACGCCTCGTTATGAAGGTGTTGTTCAGGTGACATCGTAAGGAATCCGGTCGCTGTCCTGATTGCGGTCTTTTGTGTTGTCTGTAGCTTCATCCACTGCGTCCTACTAGTCCCCGGCAACCCCCTGTTTTATTTTCCTGAGTTTACTCGATTTGTCTCTAAACATTACCGACGAGTGTCGACCACTCAGATAATTGGCCGACCACCGTTTGAGCCTCTGTGGGGGAGAGGAAGCCTCTATATCTTCTAGCAGTGTGGAATGGTTGACGGTGTCAAACGCCTTTGACAAGTCCAACGCTACTAGAATCGTTCTCTCATAGGGACGGTTACGGTTGAGGCCACGAGTTATCTGAGTGTTTATGGCGTTAAGTGCTGTTGTTGTACTGTGCACTTTACGGAAACCATGCTGATGCTTCGCTGGGGTCAGGTGGTTCGTGAAATACGGGAGAAGCAAGGCCTCAAGTGTCTTCGCTACTGGAAAAACGAGTGTTATCGGTCGATACGAATCTCCTTTGTTGGCGGGTTTCCCCGGTTTGAGCAGTGGGACCACTCTCCCCACCTTCCAGATGTCTGGGATGATGAGAGTGGCCATTGACAAATTGAGGACCTCCGTTAAGTACGCTACCCCCGCAGGATCCAAATTTTTCAGCAACAGCATGCATATTCCATCGGGACCCATGGCTTTGGAGGCTCTTTCCCTCCCGATGGCCACCTGAACTTCACCGCAAGTCAAAGCAAGGGGGGCACAAGTTGTTGGCAGTTTGTGCAGCCTTCTGGTCACTCGACGCTTGGCTTTGTCCACCGGAGGATGCAGTATGAACTGCCGGCTAAAATAGCTCGCGCATCGCTCCGGGTCCGAAGAAGCATGGTCACCGAAAGAAATTTCGACTCTGTCGTCGTGCTTCGTCGGATTGGATAGTGACCTCACGGTTGACCAAAGCTTACTCACACCAGAGGTGAAGCTGCAGGTCTTCAGATGCTCTTCCCACTTCTTCTGCTTATGTAAGTTCACTAGTTGCCGAATCTCCGCGTTGAGATCCCTGATACGGGGATCTCCGGGATCGGCCTGGCAAAGGCTGTCACGCTCTTCGGCTAGAACAGCCGCTTCGGCAGGGAAATTTGGACGTTTGTCCGTAACGCATCCTTCCGGTATGAAGCGAGCTGCAGCAGCGGTGACAGCCCTGCGGAACTTACGTTCACCAAGGTGGACGTCGGTTGGTGTGGGGAGAGCAGCGAAGGTGTTTTCAGTAAATTCCGCGAAGACTTTCCAATCAGCTTAACAGAAGTTGAAATAGGTTTGGTGCTCCGCGGAAGCAAAGTCGGTTGGTTTATCGATCGAGATGACTATGGGCAGATAGTCTGATGCCAAAGTTAGCATAGGTCGCCATGATATGCTGTTTATCAGACCAGCGCTGCCTATTGTTATGTCGGGCGAGCTGCAGCAGCTGCCCATATTCCTGGTGGGTGCGTCATCGTTCATTGTGCAGAATGTCTAATCGTCTATCTGCTCATCCAAGTCAGTTCCCCTACGATCGTTTGACAGGCTTGAGTTCCAAAGATTGTGGTGCGCATTAAAGTCACATACTACCATACGGGTTTCACCTCTGAGGAGCGCACCTATATCAGGGTGATATCCTGCCGGCCAACAGGTGACAGGGGGTATGTACACGTTAAATATTTCGAGCTCAACATCGCCTGACTGGATAGCAATGCTATGACATTCTAAGGTGGTATCCCTGCGGTCGATGTCTGCTTCGATGAGACGATACTGCTAAGCCACCACCATTATCTCGCCCGCGATCTCGACGGTGCACGTTGTACCCGGCACAATTCAACAATCTTGACTTGCTGTGCAATTTCGTCACTTGGACCGCAGCTATCAATATACCATGCCCTCCCATGAAGACGCTATCTCCTCGATCTTGCTCTAAAGCCCGTTACAGTTAAATTGAAGGAGCTTCATGTGGTTCGGGGGACGTGTGGTAATGCGGGGTGTGAGAGATGTGTGTGGCCGAGACGCCATTGGCTGTGTGCGCTGCTGAGGTGGTTGCCGCCCTGTGGTGGTGGTGGTTGAGGTTGCGACCGTGCAGTGCAACCCAGGCCCTCAAGTTCCTCGTCCAATCTCGCGTGGTGCGCAGACCTGAACATGCCCTAAAGTGGCACCAGCCAAGGTAGGTGTTGCACTTGACTGATGTCACTTTATGGAATATCCTGGTCTGACATACCGTTCAGATTGTAGGAGGAACCATGAGTTGTTGGCGGTGTTCTGTGGTCTGTCGTGGTTGTGGTGTGGCCTATTGTATTGTTATGTTCTTGTGCTGTGGTGTTTGTGTGGGGCTGCTCAGGTGGACTAAGGTTAGCCGTGGAGGCTGCTCTGTTTGTGAAGCAGGGGGCCACAAACGACGTGGTCCACTGCCGATGCGTTCGTAATCCTGAGCAGACGCTGAGGTGATTCCACCCCTCGCAAGCATTGCACTTGACTGAGGTGGAGTTGTGGTGTAGTCGCCTCTGGCATACACAGCAGGTGTAGGTTTCTGGCCCTGGGTTTGACCCGATGCCAGCCCTGACCAGAAGGAAACGTAGCGAATGTAGCCCTAAGGACGAACAACTTCTCAGATACTTCTTCGACCTAAACGGGGCTAGATCGCCGAAATAACAGCCCTTGGTCGGGTAAAACCCGAGTCATTCCGGTACGTAGAACCGGATGTCGTGGGAATGAAAATCTTGTTCTTCATATTTGGCGCTGTAACCGCCTAAGTGATTTTGGCCGAAATCAACAAAGCATGACAGCCGTTTCTCTTCTGCGCCAATTGGAAATGCCAAGTGAAGCCAAGTCCTTCTCCACCTGGTCTCTCCATCGCAGTGGGCCTCCCTCTTCCTCTGCTAGCACCAGCGGGTTCCGATTTGAAAAATTTCAGACCTGGAGCGTCGGAGTCCATTGGCCATGCCAGAGGAGCCGCTGTGTTTTAATTCGCTGCATACAGCTCATCGATCCAACGTCTGCGGTACTCGCCGTCCCCAACGCGTTAAGGCCATGCCAGAGGAGCCGCTGTGTTTTAATTCGCTGCATACAGCTCATCGATCCAACGTCTGCGGTACTCGCCGTCCCCAACGCGTTAAGGCCCCTAAATCTTCCGCAAAATCTTTCTCTCAAATACTTCAAGAGCCGCCCCATCGGATGTTGTCATTGTCCATGCTTCTGCGCCATACACCGCCATGGGCAATTATGAGTATTTTATAGAGTGTAGTTTTCGAACGTCGAGAGGGGACTTTACTCCTGAGTTGGCCACTCCGTCCAAAGTACCACTTGTTGGCAAGAGTGATTCTGCTTTGGATTTACTTCTTGATATTGTTATCGGTGGTAATGCTGGTTCCCCAGTAAACCAAATTCCCTACTTTCTCGAAAATATAACTGTCAACAGTGACGTGGGTGTCAAGTTCGTCTTGTTCTCGTTTACCACCAGACCCATTTGCTTTGTTTCCTTATCCAACTTGGAACAGGCAGAACAGACTTCTCGGTTTTTGTTACCGATGATGATGATCGGCATAAGCCAGCAATTTCACGCTCTTGTAGTAAATTGTTCCTGAGCGGTTCAATTCTGCAGCTCTTATTATCTTCTCTAACGTGAAAGAGCTGGTGATACTGCTCAACGTCATTTTACACAGCCGTATCAGTTTTGCGTCGGCCGCTGTGGTGCAGTGGTAAACAGTGCGTGCTTCCACTCCGCGGCACCTGGGTTCAAACCCTGGTCAAAGCAATATCGCAAAAAATATAGGTAAAAGGTTTTTTCTTAACAGCGGTCGTCCCTCGGCAGGCAATGGCAAACCTCCGAGTGTATTTCTGCCATGAAAAAACAGCTTCTCATAAAAATACAATCGCCGCTCGGAGTCGGCGTAAAACTGTAGGTTCCTCCGCTTTGTGTGACAACATCAAGGCGCACGCCACAAATCGTAGGAGAAGCTCGGCCAAACACTAGCATATGTGTAAGCGCCAATATATTATTATTATTATCAGTTTTGCGGGGATGCCAAATTCAGACATAGCGGCGTATGTGCAACTCCTTTAGTGCTGTCGAAAGCGGCTTTAAAGTCGACAAATTGATGGTGACTGTCCTTCCTTTTCTCGTGGGTCTTTTACAAAATTTGACGTATTGTGATCACCTGGTCTATGGTGGATTTGCCGGGCTTAAAGCCACACTGATATGGCAGAATCAGTTCTCTGGATTGGGAAGAGCACACTTAAATACCAGTCGACGGACATGCGTTCATCTGACCATATTCTGCATATGAGTTGGTGCCTGCACCTTGTCAACTCCTCGCCACCGTACTTGAATAGCTCAGCTGACAGGCTGTCAGCTCAAGCAGCTTTGTTGTTTTTACTATCTGTCGCGCTATCACTATTCGTACCTCGTCATAGTCAGGGGGCTCGGGTCCTTCCTGTCCACAACTTTCCGTGCTGCTACCATTCGGTAAGGTGGAAAAGTGTTCCCTCCATAATTTAAGTACGTGCAGAACATCGGTAACTAGGTCGCCATTGTTGTTTTTACCGTACTCGTATCCCTGATATCTTCCGTAAGCCGCCTAACTCTCTGGTAAAATTTTCGGTCATTCTTCCTGTCGGCCAGCATTTCAAGCTCTTCGCACTCACGTATTTCAGCCTCTCTCTTCTTATTGCGGCAAATACGTATCGCTTCCCTCTTCAGAGCCCTATAGCGGTCCCACATAGTGCGCGTTGCGCCCGATCGCAGCGTGGCCCTGTAGGCGGCATCTTTTTCCTCTGCAGCTTCCTGGCACTCCTCATCGTTCCTGTTGTTCTTTCGGGCTCGCTAAAATCCGACTACTTCTTCGGCGGCGGTACTTAATGAGCGGGAAATGTGGTTCCTCTGCTCGCATATCATGATTCAATAATACAAGGTTCGATAAACTGACAGTTGTCTCTCTCGCACCGCTCCCTTAGCAGCGGCACGGTGCTGCTTTTTGCAAATTTGCTTGGAAAAAGTGTAGCTTTGGTGTGAAATAGAAGATAAGCTTTTGTGCAATATGCTTATTTGTATATGCATATGATGCATATTCAACTGATAAAAACATAAATTGTTTTTAAATTGGATGTTTAGCACATAAATAAAGCACATAAATTACGTAACTCACATAGATATATCAATACTACGCTCAATATTTCGTTTAAAATGCCAGATTTCCTGCAAATACATTAGAATTTACGAAAGGAATTTCACTACTAATTGCATACTTTTCTACTACCATTTTCACACCAAGAGATTTCATTCCTCCCCTTTCTCCGTCCTTCGTAAATGCAACCTTTTGTAAGGGAGTGTCAAACCGCGGCTGTCAATAATTATCTAACCTTGTATTATTGAATCATGCTCGCATATGTCGGTTTGTTGAAAAGTGCTCTCTGATGGTAGGTGTGAGAGTCAAATAGCGAATGCGTTGGCTGTCTGTTGTGATTGCAGTTTTGCAGACATAAAGAATCACCGAGGTGAAATCTGAACTGTTTCGGTAATACCACCTCAGGCGAATTCTTACAAGGGGTTATTGCCAGAACTACTGAACCAGTTGCGACAGCAAGTAATCCCAGGTTGCTTCTAATGAAATTAAAAATTTTCTATTGCAATACAAATGCACAGATAGCCCTTAGAAATTTTCTGCTGGGCTATGCGATACATCTTCGTAAAGCTAGGGATGCGCTATACCGATACGATATTCAATATATCATTATCCTTGTTCATCATATCGGTTAATTTATATCTACATCACGAATTGCGATACGATATCGACACAATATTTCGTTACGATATCTGAAATATCGGAAACTTTTCACTACGTACTCTGGGCTTCTGAACCGAAAATAAAATTGACTAGTTAGAAACTTTTTTCGTTCTCGCACAACACCTTTTGGCAAGTAACCACGAAAACCAAAAATTTATAAAAATATCAAAACTTGTATCGTACTTCACTTTAAGAAATAAATTTGGTAGGAAAATTGAAAAAAACTTGTAACAGCAATTTTTTGATGCAGTTTACTTCTATTTGACACGTAGATCGTGGATCTTGCCCCTAAATTTCATTTGGCAACATTCCGCCATCTTGGAATTGAGTCTGTTTGGGGGTTTTCCGATTTGCAAGCTTATTTTGCATTTTTCGTAAAAATGGTAATAAACAACTATGTAGAGAATTTAATTGCCCACATTTGTTGTATAGAAGACTTTTTGAAAATAGTATTGTTTATTGTACAAAATTAGCAAAAACTGAGAAAAAATTTTACTTTGTCACGGTTTTTGGCATTTTTTGACAATCTCTGTTGGAAATACATAGCATATTGAAATTACAAAGCTGTAGAGAATTTCATTCTTCACAACTTCTATACCTAAATTTTTTTGTACAACGCGTCGCGGCGCTTAGATCACGGCCAAGAACGTGCCAAACATAGCGAGTAGCTCAATTAAATTAGATAAATTTGGTAGGAACAATAAATTAAAAAATTTCAACAGCGATTTTTTGAGGCAGTTTACTTCTAGTTGACACGTAGATCATGGATCCACAGTCTCGCCCCTAAATTTCATTTGGGAGCATTTCGCCATCTTGGATTTTATTTTACGATTTGCAAGCTTATTTTGCATTTTTCGTAAAAAAATGTTAAATACAAATATGTAGAGAATTTAATTTCCCATATTTGTTATATAGAAGGTTTTTTAAAAATAGCATCTTTTATTGTAAAAAATAGCAAAAACTGAGAAAAAATTTTACATTGTCACGGTTTTCGCAATTTTTCACAATTTCTGTTGAAGCAAAATAAGCTTGTAAGAAACCCAAAAAAGAAAAGTAAGAAAGTCTAGGCTCGGGCGGAGCCGAACATTAAATACCCGGCGCAAGTATTAAATATATGTTTTTTCACCATTTCGAAACCTACCGCTATATGGTAAGCCGGGGTGTATCAATTTTGAGTAAATTAGCGTCCTTAAATTTCGAAATATTGCAGATTCAAGCATTTCTGAAATTTACCGTTATATGAAAAGCGGCCGTAATTTTAGTCCGATTTCTATAATTTTCAACGTTTTGCTTTAATGTGGCAAGCACAATAAAAGTACCGAGTTTGGTACAAATTGGTAGAACGGTTACCGATATACATATATTTGATCATCAGTGGGCGGTGCCACGCCCATTTTCCTAAATTTTACCATAAACGTATTTCTTGGTAAAGAATTGTTGCAAGCATCAATTTTGCATAAATTAGCTTTAATATTTACTGATTTATCGAAGATTTTGTATTTCTCTAAATTACCGTTATATGGGATGTGGGCGTGGGTATTGTCCGATTTTTTAAATTTTCGGCCATTTAGTATGGTGCACCAAGGCCAACAACTGTGCCAAATTTGGAAGAAAGTGGTGCAGCCGTTACCAAGATATACATTGGCTACCCCCATTTTCCCAAAATTTATAATATTCTTATTTTTCGTCTGAAAATTATTGTAAATACCAATTTTGAGTGAATTATCCTCTCTTCTTCTTTTTTTTGCCGTTGTAACCGCCTAAGCGATTTTGGCCGAATTATCTTCAGTAGTTACTAAAATATCACAGTTTTCGTATTACTGGAAATTACCGTTATATGGGAAGCGGGCGTGGTTACAGTCCGATTTCGCCCATTTTCAATACCAACCTACCCTGGATAAATGGAAACCTACGTACCAAATTTCGTTGAGACATCTCAATTGTTGCTCGAGTTATCGTGTACATGGACAGACGGACAGACGGACGGTCAGACAGACATGGCTTAATGGACTTCTCTATTCATTCTGAGCATTTATGTATACATTTGTCAATATCTATCTCGATTCGCTTTGGCTGTTACAAACAACCGTTATGTGAACAAAATTAATATACCCTTGTGCACAAGTGCGCTCGGGTATAAATATAATCCAAGATGGCGGAATGTTGCCAAATGAAATTTAGGGGCAAGACTGTGAATCCATGATCGGCGTGTCAAATAGAAGTAAACTGCATCAAAAAACTGCTGTTAAAAATTTTGTTTTTTTTTCCTACCAAATTGATCTAATTTACTGGGCTAATCGCTTTGTTTGGCACGGTCTCCGCCGTTATCTAAGCGTCGTACAAAAAAATTTTAGGTACACAAGTTGTGAAGAATGAAATTCTCTACAACTCTGGAATTTCAATATGATATGTATTTTCAACAGAAATTGTCAAAAAATTGCGAAAACCGTGACAATGTAAAGTTGTTTCGCAGTTTTTGATAATGTTATACAATAAAAATGCTATTTTTAAAAAACCTCCTATTTAACAAATATGGGAAATTAAATTCTCTACATATATTTATTTAACCAATTTTTTCGAAAAATGCAAAATAAGCTCGCAAATCGGAAAAAAAACCAAAAAAACTTATATCCAAAATGGCGGAATGTTGCCAAATACAATTTAGGGGCAAGAATGTGGATCCATGATCGTGCATTAAAAACGCTGTTACAATGTTTTTTCAAATTTCCTACCAAATGTATCTAATTTTACTGGGCTATGTTCTCCGGAGTATTTGGTTATTTGTAAGTCCTGGTATGTATGTTACCCCAATGTATTTTTTGTTAGTGTTGTTTGGCTGTACTTCTGTGTTTTGGCTCGGTTGGCGAATGTTGTTTATTGTTGTTTGTAATAATCTTTCTATTAACGCGTGCGGGTAGCTAATTTTTTTATACAATATGTTTTTTATTTTCATGTTGTTTTCCTCTGTAAATTCTTCGTCGCTGAGCAGATGGACTTTTCTAATGAGACTAGCAGCGGTGTTAATTTTTTGTTTGCATGTGTGATGGGAATGAAAATTTATAAATCTCCCGGATGCAATGGATTTTGCTTACCAGTTCAGCAGAATTCGGTTTCGTATGCACTTCTACATCTAGGAAAGCAATTTTGTTGGTTTTTTCCTTTTCGACTGTAAATTGTATTTTTGTTGTTGTGCATTTAATATTTTTAGTATGTCTTCCGCGTCTTTTGCATTAATTATTGCAAACATATCGTGTACATATTTATTTATATGTTTTATATGTATGTCGTTTTGTTTAAGTTCAGCTATGCTGTCGTCCAATATTTTGTCAAGTACGATATCCGCTATGGTAGGGGATGATGGGTTACCCATTGGCATGCCATAAATTTGTTCATAAAGGGTGGTATTATATTTGAAGTAATTGTTATCCCGTAAGCAAAACTCGAGTATGGTATGAAATACTTTTCGTTTAATATTTGTAGAATTCTCTAACTTTTTCCATTTCTTCATAATTGTCTGTATGGCTAAATGTATCAGGATATACGTGAATAGTGATAGGACGTCGAATGATATTAAAATTTCATCTCCTTCAATTGTAATATTTTTTAGATTTTCCTTCAGTCGATGAGAGTTCCTTATATTATATTCGTCAGAGATTATGTTTTTTAAAATGTTGCTAATAAACTTCGATAATTTATAGCATGGAACATAAACGAGGATATTGGACGGAGAGGTGTGCCGGTTTTATGAATTTTGAGTCGTCCGTATAATCTAGGAGCAATTAGCTGCTGCGCATGTCAGGTGGAATTTTTGTTTTGCGTACATTATTTCTGCCTGAATAAGTCGTTTACTATGTTTTCGTTTTATTTCCTTTATCTGCTTGTGTTATTATTATTTCTTCCTTGTGTTGATCTATAAATTTTCTGGCGTCTGCTTACGTTTTCAATAAAAATTTGCCTTTCGTATTGTTACTTAATCTGTCATAGTATGTATTGATTCTTGCAGAGATATTGCTTATTGTTGCATCTTTTTCCCTTTCGCCAGTGATATCTTGTATGCCTTGCTCTCAGTCGGCAAATTTTGGGAATCGGGGAAAATATTTTCTTAGACCCCAGCAATGCGAATTTTCCTCCAAGTGACAGTAGCCAACGGAAACACTTAGGCATGGAAATATCTGCTTCATTTATAAACCAATACTCATTAAATCTTATGCCAAATTTTGGTGATTGACTGTCTACCTGTGCGGACGTGTTTTTTAATCGCTCAGCCGAGAAATTATTAATAATTCACGTAAAGCAAAGGAAAAAAAAACCAAAACCAACGCGAAAAGACAATACTAGGTATAGATAAGATTTTTGCTTATTTGCCTATAATTATAAATTACTTTTTCTCAATTTTCGCAATACCGCGAGAAATTCAACTAAATGTCATAACATACAATAAAATAAAAGAAGCTCCGGTCCCACCGCGCTTACCGAATAGTGAAACAAGCACCAAGTGCAGTGAAATAAACCTTGCCGTAACAGAAGCTGACCAAAAGCATTCAGCTAATCGACGAAATGCGTACTTTTCGTTCGTTTCCCCACAAACAATGCTGATCGCGATAAATCGTTCCCTCCCTCCCCCCAAACCTCGTGCATTACATCTTGGCATGCACAGTCGCCAATGTCTCTGGTAGACCAAGTTGTTCTAATGCAAAAACAAAGCACTAGCTTAGCAACAAGCACAGTAACAACGGTGAGCGCAGCTCTCACAACAACGACTACAACCACGACTTCAGCAATGACAGCGGTTTCACAACGCAGTTCACCCACACCTGCAAAAATGGAAACTTCGGTACCAGCCCATGCCAAGCAACGTAGCTCAGTGCAAGTTGACCTACTTAATCCAACAACCCGTACATTGACTCAAACGGGTATTGATAGGTACATACAAGTCAAACGAAAATTAAGCCCACAGCAGAAAAAAAGTGCAAATCCATCAAAAATTACAAAAACGAAATCCGCTGACATTAACCCTCTACTAGGAAATAAGTTTGCGATTCTGGACAATCAATGTGACAAAGAGCCGAATGAAGTTTCCAAAGCCAAACCCAAACCGCCCCCAAATTATTTACGAGTGCAAAAGTGTAGTGAGCTCGTGAATAAATTATTGCAGCTTGTTGGAGACAATACGTTTCACGTAACGTCAATTACCAAGGGCAACATTAACAAGTAAGAAAGTCTAAGTTCGGGCGGAGCCGAACATTAAATACCCGGCGCAAGTATTAAATATATGTTTTTTCACCCTTCCGAAACCTTCCGCTAGATGGTAAGCCGAGGTGTATCAATTTTGAGTAAATTTGCGTCCTTCAATTTCGAAATATTGAAGTTTCAAGCATTTCTTAAATTTACCGTTATATGAGAATCGGCCGTTATTTTAGTCCGATTTCAATAATTTTCAACGTTTTGCTTACACGTGGCAAGTACAATAACCATACCGAGTTTGGTACAAATTGGTAGAACGGTTACCGATATACTTATATGTGATCATAAGTGGGCGGTGCCACGCCCATTTTCCAAAATTTTACCATAAACGTATTTCTTGGTAAAGAATTGTTGCAAGCATTAATTTTGAATAAATTAGCTTCAATATTTAATGATTTATCGAAGATTTTGTATTTCTCTAAATTACCGTTATATGGGATGTGGGCGTGGTTATTGTCCGATTTTAAAAAGTTTCGGCGGTTTTTTATACTGTACCAAGGCCAACAACTGTGCCAAGTTTGGAAGAAATTGGTGCAGCGGTTGCCAAGATATACACATGTAACCAAAAGTGGGCGTGGCTACGCCCATTTTCCAAAAATTTATAATATTCTTATTTTTCGTCTAAAACTTATTATAAATATCAATTTTGAGTGAATAATCTCCAGTAGTTACTAAAATATCGCAGTTTTCGTATTTCTGAAAATTACCGTTATATGGGAAGTAGGCGTGGTTATTGAGCGATTTCAAAAATTTTCGGCCATTTGGTATGCTATGCGAAGGCCAACAACTGTGCCAAGTTTGGAAGAAATTGGTGCAGCGGTTACCAAGATATACACATGTAACCATAAGTGGGCGTGGCTACGCCCATTTTCCAAAAATTTATAATATTCTTATTTTTCGTCTAAAAATTATTGTAAATATCAATTTTGAGTGAATTATCTTCAGTAGTTACTAAAATATCGCAGTTTTCGTATTTCTGGAAATT
This sequence comes from Rhagoletis pomonella, assembly GCF_013731165.1. Classification (NCBI taxonomy): domain Eukaryota; kingdom Metazoa; phylum Arthropoda; class Insecta; order Diptera; family Tephritidae; genus Rhagoletis; species Rhagoletis pomonella. The sequence goes on along the minus strand of NW_023458563.1, from coordinate 7,126,130 downwards.
ATCGTTATATGGGAAGTGGGCGTGGTTAAAGTCCGATTTCGCCCATTTTCAATACCAACCTACCTTGGATTAAGGGAAACCTACATACCAAATTTCGTTGAGATATCTCAATTTTTGCTCGAGTTATCGTGTACACGGCGGACGGACAGACGGACAGACGGACGGACAGACAGACATGGCTTAATCGATTTCTTTTTTCATCCTGATCATTTATGTATACATTTGTCTATATCTATCTCGATTCGTTTTGGCTGTTACAAACAACCGTTATGTGAACAAAATTAATATACCCTTGTGCACAAGTGCGCTCGGGTATAAAAAGACCAAACTTCAGATTCTAACTGAAGAAAACTACCGGTTTAGAGTAGAACTTAAGCCCGAAATAAAGCCAATCAATAAAAACGCAGTGCACCAATCTACAACTTACGATACCTTCTACACCGAAGAATAACAGTGGAGGAGCCGCACAAGCGAAACTGTCCCGTTCAGTGCACAAATTGTCATGAATTTGGGCATACCAGAACATACTTCACCTTGCGTCCAGTGTGTGTTGCCTGTGGCGACCTTCACGCTTCCGCTTCTTGCAAGGCTATCAAAGCTGATCTGGCTGTAAAGAAATGCAGAAATTGCGGATGTAACCACACCGCCAATTATAGGGTATGCCCTGTATACAAAGACTTAAAGTCACGCAACACAGCCGTACGCTCTACCACCACTCCAACTGGCTCTCATACATATCAACACCTCACGCCATCAACCACTACACCAGGAGCCTTTTTTGCCAACGCGCAGCGAGTTCCCAACGTTTCTTTTGCCGCCGCATTAAAACTAACAACGCAGCCAAGCATGGCGAAATCAAACTCCAATCAAGAAACATTTGCAAATATTCAAAGGAATAATACTGAGCAAATTCAGCCGAACCCCCCCCCCCCCACTTGTGGCATAGAAGGAATGATATTGAATCTTACCCAGTGTATGACTCAATTCATGTCTACTATGCAAAATATGATTCAAGACCTCATAAAGGCTCAAAACCAATTGTTGCAAATTTTAGTGAGTAAAAAATTAGTCAGTTGAAAATTTGCTTATGGAATGCTAACGGTGTAAACCAGCGTAGATTAGAACTCAGTCAATTTCTCACTGAATATAACATAGACACATTTTACAAATAAATATAACTTCTCCATACCTGGATAAAAATTCTATGCCACAAATCACCCAGATGGTACGGCTCATGGAGGCACAGCGGTGGTGACTAGAAACTGGCATAAATTTAAAAATTACATCAGTAGTCACCTTAAATTAAACGCTGCACTTAACTGCGAGGGTGATATAGACTCCCTTGTTGAACATTTTAAAGAAACCCTTACTTCAGCCGCTGGCCTGGCAACGCTGAATCAAGTCCAAGTACCACCTACGCCTACATCAGTTACAAATACCGAAATAGAAAAACTTGTAGCAGAAAAGCGGCGCTTAAGAAGGCAATGGCAGAGCCATCGCTCGCCAACCTCACAGCTACCAAAGTGGTACCTGGGCTCGTAGTGAGCAGGAGAGAGCCGAGTGTTTTTCACACCATTTAAAGAATTTGTTTCAGCCAAACTGCCCAACGAACAACTTCAGGCTGCCACGGCTAACCAAAAATACAAATGAGCTATACACACCTAGCCAGACGAACTCTTTAGAAGCAAAAGCTATAGTAAAGCAGCTTAATCCAAACGAATCGTCGGGTGCTGATTTTATGACTCCGAAAATGCTAATAAAGCTACCGAATGTTGCACTAGCAATTCTTTCTGACCTTTTCAACGCTATCCTCAAATTCGGTTACTTTCCCAAATCATGGAAAAGGTCGAAGATAATCATGATAGCCAAACCTGGAAAAGACGCAACACAGCCGTCTTCATACAGATCAATAAGCCTACTGCCCTGTCTTTCCAAAGTATTCGAAAAAGTACTCCTATCAAAGATATCTCCCTTTCTCCATGAATGCAATTTAATACCAGCACACCAATTTGGCTTCCGAGAAACATGGTAGAATTGAACAAGTTAATCGAATTACAAATGAAATCAGAAGGACATTTGAGCTCAGAGAGTACTGCTCTGCAATTTTTCTCGATGTGGCACAAGCATTCGACAAAGTGTGGCACGACGGTCTTATATATAAAAATAAAAAATTGTTACCGCCGGAATTCCACAAAATATTTGAATCATACATAACTAACACAAGATTTGCTGTAAAAGTATCTAATTTCACTTCAGAAAACATGTCGATAACGGCTGGCGTTCCTCAAGGTAGTGTACTCGGGCCTATGCTGTATATCATCTACACTTCAGATATTCCAACTAGCAAGGATATACTCACATCCACCTTCGCTGATGATACCACCTTAGTAAGTCGTAATAAATGTCCCAACGGAGCTTCAAGAGCACTAGAGGAACATTTACTATGCATAGAAGAATGACTGGCAAACTGGCGCATAAAAGTCAACGAACAGAAGTGTAAACATACAGCATTTTCACTCAGACCGCAAGTATGCCCGCCAATCAAATTAAATAATGTCCATATTCCACAAGCCAATTAAATGACATATCTAGCAATACACTTGGATAGGAGACTAACTTGGCGAAAACACATATCAACCAACATTACACAATTGAAGTTAAAGTCAGCTAGCGTGAACTGGCTTAGATTATAATGTACTTATGTATATATAACACAGTCATTAAGCCTGTGTGGATGTATGGTATTCAACTGTTTGGTACGACCTGTGCAACCAACATTGACAGGATCCAAAGATTCCAATATAAAACGCTAAAGGCCTTAACGGGAGCACCGTGGTATGTCCGCAATCAAAATATAAATAGGGACCTTGGTATACTGATGGTTAAATCTGTAATCGACAGCAGCAAAGAAGAATATAAAATAAAACTGCGTAACCACCCAAATCCACTGGCAAGTGGCCTGTGTAACACAACAAATATAACACGCCTGCGAAGAAGAGATCTACCAGCCTTTTGTTGAGCGACGTTAAGCCAACAGGGCTCAACCCCAGGGTTTGAGCTATATTATTGTAAACTAGACGTAAGATTTTTAAACTTCTTGTTAAGCTTAATAGATGTAAAATAAGCAGATCCAACAAATTTATTTATTTGTTATATTTTTTGATATTTTGATATTTTTTGATATTTGTTCATCTAATTTTTTTTCTCATGTAGTTTCAGCCACAGTATACAGTAAACCAGCCATTGACCATGGTGTAATAATACCAAGGTGTTGTCAGTAACTTAACCTCACTTTTTCGGCAGGTCTATTCCGGTTACGCATTTTAAAGTAATATAAAAGGTACTAATTATTTACTACTTTTAATCCGTTTGTGCATACTATTTCAAATTAAATGTAGAAAAATGTATAATTACAGGCTCATAAGCCTGAATATATGTTTGTATCGTCAGCTCCACACAGCTTGGACATATATTGTAAGTTATAAAAAAGTAAAGGCCGTAAAATAAAGCAATTTCCTATAAGACTGTTAATGATTTTTTAAATAGATTAAAACACACAAATATCGATAATATAAGCGAAATCGTAATTTAACCACTATATTCTAGTGTATCAGTAGCCCATTTGGCTCGATATTATGACAATGCAGCAAAATATATTCAATATAAACGATATACGATTTTTGTGTACGTGTTTTTCCATTGATAACCACGATATCTTTTATATTTTATATTTTGAGGACAAAAATTATACAAATCCAGCAGTTTTAAATATTAATATCGCTCTGAAAACACCAAGTTCTTTAAAAATCGCGGTACTACTAAATGGAGATTTTAGATACTATTTCCCAACGAATAGTAGTATAAAAATTAAGATAGGCAGCACTGAAAATAAGCATGCCGATGTTGTCAAAATTACAACAAACACGTCGCTACTGACAACACCTTGTTATTATTCCACCATGGCCATTGACAATATGGTTATTTGAAAATTAATACATTAAATATTGTGCATGTGTAGGATTTTTTTTTGTTATTAACCCATAGGCAACGGCTGGTGCAAAAGTACCCACAAATGTTTGTGGATGTATTCGAAATGTAAATTTAAACAGCAAAATCATAAAAAAAATTATAAACAAAAGTATTGTTAATTACTACATGGGAGGTGGCGTGGTTATTGACAGACTTCTCCAAAATTTAATACTAACCTAAATTATACCAAAGGCAACTTCAGCACCGACTTTCGTTAAAATATCTCAATTTTCTTCGAGTTAGCGTGTTTACAAACAGACACGGCTGAACCAATTCTTCTCGTCATCGATAATCGATGGGACCATTTTCCACAAAGTCAGTCCTTATTCATTCAATTATTCACTCAAAGTTGTGTTCGGAACGCGGTATGACTTATGTAGGAACTACATCCGGTCACAATCGCTAACGCTTCACTCCCGATTTTCTTGGAATTTTATTTTTCCCGTTATTTTATTTTATGTCACTTGAAAATATTTTTCACTATAAGAAAATATTAAATTTGATTTCATTTGGGTTAAAGAAAACGACAACTGTGAAAAAATATCAACCAATACATTCAAACAAATTGTCAAATAAGCATACCCAACAAGCAAAATAAACTTAAAGAAAGTTTTTTTTACGTTTTCAATTATAAACATTAAGCTTACAAAACGTTGATTTTTTGTTTATAAAACGCTTGAAAGTAAGTGTAATATAATCAAAAAGGAACATTGGTTATAAGCGTAGAAATATTAACTTGTAATAAATGTTCAAAAGAAAGCTTTTTATAAGCGTAAAAGTGTAAACTTATAATAAAGGTTCAAAAAAAGTTGTTTATAAGCGTATGAATACAAACATACTAAAAATTTTCAAATGAAAGCTTTTTATAAACATTTTTATAACCCTTTATTTAAAGATATTTCATTAAAAACTCATACATAGATTGCTTAACATCTAGAAACTAAAAGAAATGCGAATTTTCGGCGGACTCATCTACAGTTCCGAAAATATAAATAGGGAATAGATATTTTAGCATACAAATTCATGATAACACATAAAAATTAAGCATAAAAAAGTTAATTATTACATCTTGTTGCGTGCTTTCAATTACATGCGGCTATTGGCAAATTGGAAAAACGACATCGATGCAGCTATATATTCCGCTTCTTCGCCGCCATTCTCATTGATGAACTTTTCTGAAAAAAATTTAATACATTTTTAATTGAATGTTAAAAAGAAAGGATAAGGAGAACTCACCATTTGAAGACTCGAATGCTCTACCGATTAGCGCAGCGGGTCCTGGATTGGATTTTTTTTTACCGCGTCGGTTTTATTAAATTTTTTTTTTTAATAATATATTTTAAAAAACGTAAACACGTCACTTACGATTGAAAAAATGTTATATTTACTACTTCATGTCGTTGGCATTTGCATTTCATTTATAAGTTTAAGTTATTTATAAACATTCGCTCTCAAAACTTACTAAAGGTTTATTTGAAAAAACTTTTAATATGCTTAATATTATAAATGCTTATTTAACGCTTTTATAGCAAACTTACTTTAAGTTATTTTTAAAAACATTTACTGAAATGCTTGTTGGGTATTTACATTTTTTGTTTTGCCTCTCTGGATTACTGTATACTGTGGTGTTTCAGCTATTGAAACTCTATTAGAAAATTGTTTCTGATTTTATTTTATTTTCTTGTATTCTACTTCCATAAGTCTGCTTTTCAGTAAATTTTCCCCATGTTTAATGTTGGTTGTGACAATTTTTATATTAATATTTGTTTCTTTAATTTCTAGTTTGAGGATTTTGAGCAGAAAGCTTTATTCTAGTTTAATAACTTCAAGTCGCACAGTGGGCCACCACATACAAGTTAGCCGGAAAAAAATATTTTATTGGTTCTGATGCTTGGATTTGTCGTAAAAAGTGACCATAAAGAAATTCAGCTTGATCGGGGATCGATTGGATGGCTTCAGAGGTCCTTTGATGAGGGTTTGTAGCAAAAACGGTATATTGAAGGTATCTATATATAAATACGCCACAATAAAATTTTGAACCCCCTTATTTGAGGGCATCGTTCGCTCGATTTCAATGAAGCGAACGAAATGTTAACCGCATTATACAGGGGGCGTAGCATCTGACATACATTCCTAAAATGTGAAAACCGATATATCTGTAAACCCAATTATGCTGGGGAACTGAAACTTGGCACGGCGAAAAATGATAGGTATTGGAAATGGGCTCGTGGCACTTCCCATAGTTAGGTTAGGTTGTTGTGGCAGATCCCGCACCAGGGGGACACACTAAGGAATTAATTAGATTATCCATTGTGTTACCACATAACACAAGTTCTTTGAACGGCTACTAAGATATTCTGTGTTAAAAAACTAAGAGAAGCGCTGGGTGCTCAGAACAAAGTTCCGCAGGCAGCTGGTGTCCACTCCGGAGAGGTTTTCAAGAGTGTCGAAGAAATAAGCACCGAGGTGCTGAAATCTTAGTATTGCGAAAGCCGGGCAACTGAGAAGAAAATGCTGAGATGATTCCACATCATCTTCCAAACAGCTGTGGCAGTAGGGATCAGTGACGGTGTTAAGTCGCACCTCGTGGGCTCCTAAAGGACAATCTCCGGCCAGTACACCTGTGAGATTCGAGAGGTGGCGCTTAACCAGCTGCAGACGTTCCCTTGACCGCCTGCAGTCGACAACCGGCCAGAATGACCTTGCAACTTTGCATGTCGGTGTTTTCTCCCAGCGATCGCTGAGCCGACTGTGAACCCATCTCTCCAGAAGCGGGCCACAGGTCGCCAACCGAACTCCTACGCCCTCCCTGTCCGAGGGTATGGCCTCGAGGGTTCCCTGCCTAGCCAATTCATCAACCGTGCAATTTCCAGTTATGTCAATGTGTCCCGGTACCCAGCTTGATTTGGAAGTATTCCGAGGCACTTGAGAGAGAGGTCAGGCATTCTCCGACCAGTTTTGATGGTACCATAAGCAGTGATAAAGGTCGGTTCGTTACCTCTATTACAAATAACTAATTCCTCACTTAGAATTTGATCAAAAAGTGACTCACCTCTCGCGTTAATGTCTGACCTTCCCCAGCACAAGTGCCTCGAGTTTGCATCCGATCCAATGATAATATCGGCTTTTCGTCGCCTCGCTTTGGCTATGGCCTCACGCAGCAATAATGGAGGTGGTTCTACCTCGTCCTCATGCGCCATGTATGCAGATACGGGCCAGAGCTCTCTGGCTCCGCCCTCCAAGCTAACCGTCACATTGTCCTCAATGCTGAAATTATGTAAAATTAGTGCTTTGAATTCGTTCAGGATCTTGGTCTACCTGCTTGTTTCTGCACCATCAGCTTAAATTTATGCGTCCTAATCCCGGAGATATCGCTACTGGTCAGCCACGGCTCCTGGATCAGGACTACGTCGGCTCCACCTTGCTCAAGGTGGATGAGGAGATTTGCGGACGCCGCCTTAGAGTATTGGAGATTTATCTGCAGGATCTTCATCCTCCAAAGTATTTTCCAGCCACGCCAGTTCGACGTCCTCGTTGACCGAGGCTAGAAGCCTCTCTTCCTCCGCCCTGTCATAGAACCGTCCGATGCTGATAACGGATCCCTCGGTTGAGAGAGCATCCCCAGTACTCTCGGCTTTCGACGTGCCGGATTCTACCTCCATGCTCATGGGGGTTCCTTGCGCCTCGGGCTTGCCCATCGTCCGCACCTCTGACTTAGCGAGGGGACCGACGGACTCCGCCTTGGGTAATATATGCGCATGCCGATTTGATTCCTCAGACCCCTCAAATCTGACAACCCTCAAGTTGTGCGTGGGCAGTTGCGGGTTGCAGTACCGGAGGAGGAAGTATTTTTTTATAACTTTTTTTATTATGCAAAATTTTTAATATATGTAGCAATGGTCAGCTCCTAAACTATGAATCCGGTTGGAAAACTTTGTTTACATAGAAGATATCAAAACTAATGAGCTTCGCTACTTTAAAGAGAAATATGAGATTGGCCAACTATATAAAAAAAATGTAATTTTTGTATGGGGCCTTCCAAAGGTGAGGATATAGGAATATATTCCCAGGAAAATATTGTTGGGGAAGGAAAAATAATGGGGGTATATGGTACATTTGATCCCTTTAAAAGAAACTCTTGGGTAGGTATGACTCTTTTTTCGTATTTCATTACAGACCCTGCTTGATATATTGTGGAGTTTAACATTGTTGCGAGGTCGTGCAAGGTCTGACTTAAGTAGTATCTAAAAGAAGATATCATGAAGAGCTTCACAAGAAAATTTTAAGAAAAATACATGACAATACAGTGTTTAGATTGTCCAAGAAAGTTCGTTTTCTATGCCAAATATATTTTTTCCAGCGTCTTGGTGCACCACTGCGATGAACAACAGACCACTTTTTAAAAATGTCTATTTGATTTTTGTACTTTTCAAAAAATAAAGTTTCAAACTTCAAATTTGACCAACAAAAAAATAACAAAGTGGGCTTTCAAACACCAAAGGATAATTTTTTCTATGTAATTGGACATTTCTTAGCAAGTTGGAATTATCAAAACATCAAAATCCCGTTTTGATTTTTTCCGGCTATACTCGTCATATGGCCCATTGTGCGTCGGGTTGTGTCTAAATTGAAACAATGTGAAATTTTTCTGGATTTACCCTGTACGTGGGGCGCAATGATGCCGTAGTAATTACATCTTAGTAGGAACTTTAACCTCTCCTTTTGTTTTGCCAATTTTTTCATGTTCATGTATATGTTGGTAAAATTGCTTCATATCTACTTTTTATTTAGGACAATTTTATAATAGGACAATTATCGGGGAGGCTCAAGAGGCCCACAACAAACACTACCGAGAAAATTATTCCCGGAAGTTTTCTCGTGTAGTATGTAACCGTGACATATATAACCGGCTGTTGATGAGCTCGGACTCGTTTTTAAGCAGTATTTCGGTTCATGACCACAAAAAGAAAAAATATCAAATCGTTTTCCCCAGACACAATAAAGCTGCTGTTACCCTCTAAATCCGTTGTCAAAGATGTGACAAAGGAATAGTTTGAGGCCAGCGAAGATTCTGAAAGCGAAAACTAATTAACCAAAGATAGTGTACACACATTTTATAAATAAAGGTAGTCAATAGTAAATTATTGGCTAATATATATATTTTATTAATATAACCTCTCTGTAATACAAATTATTTCAATTTTACATTTGATAAACAATTTTGAGTAAATAGAGGCAATAAAATATTTTTTGCCGCATAAAACTTGAAAATCTACCTATATTCGGTGTTTCCAAGATATTTTAACGCCCTTGAGTCACAAGTATATATGTACAAGTATATTTTATCAATCATACCGATAATGTCATGTATTAAAAGAATTAAAAATGAAAATGAATAAAAAAGTTAAATCAGCAAAATGAATAAAATTAAGTCAAATTAATATTTAATTTCTAACCTAACCTACATTTGTATGTGTGTAACTGAATCGCCTTTATATATAAAAATATTATCCTAATTTTCGAGCTTGACTCCCTAATCTGTTATTAGAAAAAGAGATTAGCCATGCAAACTTATAATTAAAAATATCTCAGATTAAACCGATAACTTTTTGGTGTCCAACCCAGTTTTATCGATTATACTTGCGAAGAAGAAGAGGAATGTCAAATGTTAAAGTAAACAAAAATTGACGCTAGTAAGGAAAATAGGTTTGTAAAGGTATTTTTAATAAAATATTCAGTTAAAATATATTTAAATGGCCTAATATGTGTTGCAAAAAAAAAAGTGACCACGGTGGCACAGAGAAGAAGTTTAACTTTTCCTCGAGTTGTGTGAATAACAAGCACAACCAATTTGACAGCTAACGAGCTT
>NW_023458563.1:7098312-7111232 GCF_013731165.1 Rhagoletis pomonella | reverse complement strand
GGCTAATAATCAATTGTAGCGCATTTCCTCTTACTATGCATAGGCCTGAATGTATGCAACCATTAGGCAAGCGAACACAGGGTGCTTCTAATAAAAATAAAAATTGTATGCTGAAATACACATGCTAAGCCCTTCGAAATTTTGTGCTGGGATATGCGTTACAGCTTCGCAAATTTTACCCCTACCGAAACCAAAGATGTATACACATCAAAAATTTAGTCATTGGGATTTTTAGCAACTATAAGCTTACACTGAGTTATAGTAAAATTTAGTAAGCTATAAAACTGCTTACACAAAATTTTTATAGAAATTCGAATTAAAAAGCTTGAATTTTTAATTGTATTGTAGTTTTTTATGTTTTGTACATTTTTTATAAAAAATTAGTAGACACTAAATAAACAAAAAAAGTAGTCAAAACTGCTAAAAAATGTTGTGGTGCTATTATTTATGAGCAGTACTATATTCGTTTTCTTATAAAATGGTAAAATGTTAATAATTTTCCTTGTCCGGATTTTGATATGCGCCTCCGTATTTGATCTCAGTTGAACTTTTATAAGAATGAGTTGTCAATTTAAACGAATATCTTTTAATTTGTTTGTTTTGTAGTGTTATAAATGTTCTTTTATAGCCAATTTCACTTCTTTGCACTTTAAAAGGGACAAACACAATCCGATTTTAATTTTGCCATATAAAAAATAAATTCAGATTTTGCCTGTCTCTATTCAAGGGGATGCAAGGGTATGTATATAAGTTATATAATTCAGACGCATAAATTAAAAAGTTTATTTTATTATTAGAAAAAGTTATTTTTGATGCACTCAAATTAAAAAGAAAATATACAATCTCTTTAATTTACAAAGTAATTTATAAATTTTATAAACTTAATTATTATTTAATTTTCAAGCAATTGAGCGTTTCAAATCAATACCTTTCACGACGATAGTACTATCGATACTATCGATGTTTTCAACTATCTTTTCGAAAACTATCGAGTGGCGGTACTATCGATTGTATCCCAGCTCTACGAAATATCCCTTTGTTTCAAGCTATTTGTGTTGTGTATGGGGTTTGACCAGCCGCTGAAGGTAATTTTAATAAAAATCAAAATTTTTTGATTTTCTGGCCGCCATGTTGAAGTTGATCAAACCGCTTGCGTTGTGTATGGAAAGTCTAAAGAATTTGCCCGCACCACTAGTATACTCTAGCCACTAGCGGCACCTTAGGCGTTTCGCTTGCGGCACCCCAAGGTGCCGCGTCACCCACTTTGGGAAGGCCTGGTCTAGGTGACATGAATATACGTGCAGCATATTTTGCCGATATGACGCTTATTTACACGGGGCTTAAATTTTAAGAAAACGTCATACATATCTTTCTTTAAAGTGGTATATCTTGGAAACCTTTTAACGAAACTTAATGAAAAAAAAGTATTTCTTCCGTCTAATTATGGGCTTTAATTGTACATTTTTTACATTAATATGCAGCGTATAAAAAACAAACAAAAAAATTAAGTAAACATATTTTTTTTTATATTTTTTTTTGATTATAGCATTTTTAAAAATTTTTATTTTTACATAAAAACATTGTCTATAATTTCAACTTTAAGTACCCAAATGGGCGTAATGGGCTACTTATGCGTATGGACTCTAGTTCTTCTAACGCTCGAGCAATATGATAAATGGACATTGAAATTTTATGAAATTGTATATTTTTGAAAGAGGAAAGGTGTGTAAAAAAAAAAACAATATGAATAAAAGATGTCAACTTTACTAAAGGTCTGAAATCATGAAAATCCCTTCAAGGAAATGACAGAATTGTACTTTGTTGCAAGTTCACATGGGAAATCTGCTCACGACGTGATTGGAGGAAATTTTATGAGACTAGCAGCTAGAGCAAGTCTTCAGCTCCTGATGTTATAACAAATTCGTACACGCGGGGTACGTAAATAAGTCACGGCCAGAATATCGGCATGTACACACTTGTAGCAACTCTTTTAAGCCTTGACCCCATCGACCACTTATGTAACATTTTTTAGTTTTAATTTTTGTATCTAAGATTGAAGTCAAAGTTATGCTATTCTTTCTTAAAGTTAACTACAATAAAGAGCTTTAATATTTATGACAAGATACATTTCGTTTTATTTATTTAGTTACGGTTAGAACATCGTCGTGTACACATGTGTCGCTACTCGCTTGAGTGCTGACCCCATGCGAGAACTAACGTAACATTTTTTGGCAGAAGTAAGTTATAATTTTTTTTTTAAGTTTGGAGTCGAAATTATGTTTTTCTTTTTTTAAGTTAACAATAATATAGACATTTAATATTTTTGTTAATACACACTTCCTTTTTTATTTTTAAAATTCTTTTTTCAACACTTTTATTGGGGTCACTGGGGACCCCATGCGACTAATTGTGTGATTTTCTTTAATTAAGGGTTAAAAATGGGGTAATTTTCAAAACAGTTGGTGGAATCGGCTTTGTTAGAGTGGACATCCCTGGTAAGTACTCTCGCATACTTGCCCTCGTATTCCGGTTACACACACAGATGCAACTCGCTCAACTTTTCTACTTTTCCCTCGGGCTTTGGCATCCCCCTTCATCTAGTCCCTGCAGCCCGCAGAGGTGCACGCTGCCAGCACAGTGCAAATGTGCTGAGTTTGCCCATCTCTATATAAAACGATCGCCCTCAATCGCTGTTGCTGTGCATAGAAAAGCACTCAGAATGGCAATATATTTAGTTCTCGCTGCTAGAAATTCATTTGCTTCTTTAACTAGATCTAAAACTTCATCATCACTTCTCGAGCTGTAGCATTTTGATAGGAGGCTGTTAGTGAATCCAGATATTGTGTTATTATACATCGTCGCCAGTCCTTGTTTTCATTGACCGATGGGGAGTTACTTCTGTTTTTTTTGTTTACCTACAAATCGTGGTGGAGAAATTTCTATTTCTAGATCGGCTGAAATCATACGAGGTTTCTTACTCCGTAGTGACTGCTTCTGCATTCCTGTGGTCGTTCTTAAGCACCTCCAAAATATTTGCAATATGCTGACCAACGGTAACTTTGAATATTTAGCAATTGTTATTAAAGTAATGATGAACATCGGCCTTGTTATAGCAGAACACAATTGATACACAGACTTTCTTGCGGAAAGCAAAAAGAACCAAATTATCCCCAGTTTTTTATAAAAAATTATATTTTTCTTTAATAACACGTTATTAACTATTTGTTTATTTAAAAGAGCATATTAAAATACTTTTCCCTTGATATATATATACGTATGTATATTTAAAGTATAATTTCAACGCGCCGTAATATTCGCGCGATATATATACAGTAAAAGTTTAGAATAAAAACTCGCGCTGTTTTTAATAGCTTTATATGTATGTAAAAAAAACATAAAACTATTTACCGAAAAGCTGGTTTATATTAGCAAAAGGCGCGTTTCTTTACTCTTCGCTTCAGTATGTTATGCAGCACTTTTTTCGTTTCATGGCTATTTGCACTTCGCGTTTATCTTTGCTTTGCTCTCCGCTCCAGCATTTGTTTAGCCTAAGAGAAAATCGAATGGATGTTTCATTGAATTCAGTTCCATTGCATTATATCAACGATGAAAAACGCAGGCCTTTGTGAAAAATCCATTACGCATACAATTTTGTATTTTTTATTTATTGACTTTTTAAAATTTTGACTTCGTTGTGAAGATAAAGAGGGTAGGAGGGGGGCAACTTCTCCCTGCGTACGCCCTTGTTAAAAGCTATTTCAATCCTTTTCATTTGAGATCAAATAAGTTTAATTTGGATAAGCGGTTTGTTTATTATCCGCATAGGACTTTTATTTCGGACTTAAAAAGTATTTGGTCAACTAGATTTTTGACAGTTCCTCTCAGCTTGACGCGCCAATTCAGGGATGGCAGTTAGGAACGAAACGTAATTGTAATGAAAGCCCGAAGGGTTTTCGGTCACATCATACCTTCCGATTACAAACAAAACCAGTATGTAAAGGACGCTAACCACAAAGCGGCCATTTTTATGGCAAAGTATTCTGGGTTGTAATCGATTCATTCCGATATCCCGCTTTCGAAGTGTTGAAGGAGTGTGTTCGATTACGTAATGTGCGTTTGAGCCGCTGGGATACGACCCGTCTGCAGATTGCCTAAATGGTATACATAACTCTATTCTGTCCTAAGTTGACTCAAGCAGTCACTACTTTTGACCACAGACCTAGTTTAACCCTTGAACAGTTTATTTACCTTTAAGTCTATCTTATCGGGATCCAGAAGATGTTTAGTTAAATACAGATGATGCATCATAGCTTGCAATCGATCACGTTCCTTTTGCAAATGAATTTCCAGTTGTGATACGACTTGCATTTGTACTCGCGCCTGTGCTGTAGACCTCTCGTCCAAATTATGCTCAGTGTTCAGATGCCTGTTGCAGGGAAAAATTATAGAACAGATTACAATGTCATGAGTTTCGAAAGTGTAATTTATTGACAAATAGTAAACGCCGTACAATGAAGCCATAGGAAATGACGCCGTATGGCTTTATTTCACTTTACATTGAGAAACAAGGCCATGCGTATGGTCTTATTTTCCACTGTGAAAGTGAAATAATACCATTATGGCCCTATTGAACCTTTGATAATTTTTATGTAATGTTTACCTAGTGCACGGCTGGTGTGTATATAATAAGTAATAGTCTAGTTAGTGTAAACTTAACTTAACTTACGTAAGAAATCGTCAATGATTACTCAACACGTCAACTTATGCCTGGGACACACATGTGGTATAGAAATTACAATATCGGAACCGATTTCAAGTGTCTTTTTTAATAAAAGATAATTAAATTTTGCGTCGACCTATCAGTGGCGATTTTTAAAAAAGCTCTGGATTTTTATTAATTTATGTGGAAAAATGAAAGAAAAAAAATTGTTACGTTTGAATGCTTCCACTTTTTTGGAAAATACTTGATATTAATTTCAAATTTCTGCAATTATTTAAAAAATTATTCGTAAATATTTTTCGATAGGACACATTTAGGGTCAAATTCACAGTGCGTAGTTAACCACTGACAAAAGTTTAACTATTGATTTTTATATACACAACGCTCAGTTAACAAAAGTTTAAACCAGCATGCACGCATAGTTAAACTCTTGTGAAATTGAAATTTTTTTGTGGAACGAATTTCAAATTTGAATAGAAAAGTATTGATATTTAGAATTTGTATATTTTCAGGCGGTATGAATTTTTATAGTTAACTATGTGACTCTGAATATAAATGCAAAGTTAAACTCTTGTTGGTGGTTAAGTTAGCAATCGTTTAACTAAGCACTGTGAAACCCACCCTTAATTAACAAATTTATTTAATTTGTTATCTTTACTAATATATATTTTGGAAGCCGTTTTTTCGTTTTCTTTTCCTGTTCGAAAAGCTCGCGAACCGCTGTACTGATATTTTTGAAATTTTGAACATGGGATCTAGACTATCCCAGGATGATAATAGATGAAAAGCAATTTCGATATATCAATGAGGCGTGGCACTTCCCATACAAACTGAAGTTTTCACAGAACATATCTCTGGAAGTATTCCTCGTAGAGTGCTGCAACTTAGTACAGATATATATAATGTCAACGCCAAACTCATGGAAAAAATGGGATTTATTGAAAAAGGGGGAGTGGCACCTCCCATACAAACTAAATTTCTCAAATTAGAACATGTATGTGTATCAATGTCCAAAATTTCGAAAATATCGGTACAGCTGTTCTCGATCTTTTTGAACAGAAAGAAAAACCAAAAAAAACGGCTTCCAAAATATATATTAGTAAAGATAACAGCTTAGATAATTTTTTTAATTAAATGTGTCCCATGGAAAAATATTTACGCATAATTTTTAAAATAATTGCAGATATTTGAAATTGATTTCAAGTAAAATTTTTTTTCTTTCATATTCAACATAAATATATAAAAATCCAGAGCTTTTTAAAGAATCGCCACAGAAAGGTCGACGCGAAATTTAATTATCTTTTATTAAAAAAAGAGAAACTTGAAATCGGTTAATATTTGGGCTCTCAAAATTGATTTGTCCACTGCAACCTTTTTTGCCCCATTGTGCGGCCCCCTTTTTAAGTACTCTCTCTATACTACTATATGTTTCATTACTCAAGCATAAGCAGTATGAAAATTTCTTTTGTTTGAGTAGAGCAGAGATCTTGACTACAATGAACACATCCAGAGATACGCAGTATGAAAAACTCGATTTTTATGGGAGGTGCCACGCTCCCTTTTCCAATAACATAATTTTTTTTTATGAGTATCCGATTAATTTCATATGGAAGGACCATGCCCCCTTTTCCAATACCATAATTTTTTTCCATGACTATGCGATTGATTTCATTTAGGGAGGAGATAGGGCGTTTTGAACAAAATTCTGAAATAGGGTGTTCTTGAAAAGTTTTCTGAGATAGAGCGTTTTTCAATCAAATTATGAAATAGGACGTTCTTGTAAAGTTTTCTGAGATAGGTCGATCTTCCACTTAGTTGTCGATAAGTATCTTTATGTACTGAAGGCTGGTGTGATGAAAAGGGCTTGCCAATAAACTCCCTGAAGGCCAGCATTGCCCATTTACCAAAAGAAGGAATGTCAACTTGACTAGACCCACATTGACAAGGACAGAAATTGAGTTATCAGAAGACGTGAAGTATATAAGGGTAACTCTGGGCAAATGGCTCAATTGCAACTCACATCTCTCGAATGTTACCTACCCTGTCAGAGACTTCATAGTCAGACACTGGTTGCTAGTAAAGGCTGTAAAACTTTTTTGAACCACCTGGGAGCCCGAATTATCGTAACTCTGCAGTGGGTTCCGTAACATGGACCCCAAATGCGCTTGCATGGTTCCGAGCCTTTCTGCGCTACATGTAAAGGATATACTACAGAACTATTTAGGAGCTGAGCTCTGCCCACTAGCGGAAGTCAAAGAGAATGAGGTAATCAAAAAGATCCATAACTTCTTCCAGGAGGAACTCCTAAAGACTCCTTGAACTTATTCGGGAAGGCCTTACAGCTCTAACTGGCTACCTGAAGTTGAGATAACATTTGAATTAGATGGGGCTTTCTGTAAAGACGAACTGCAGATTTTGTGCGCTGGTGGAGGAAACCTCGGAGCATATCGTCGTTTAAAGTTCGAAACCGCGTATCAAGATAATGCAAAACCGCGTATGTGAGGTTGCATAAATTATTTTCTAGCAGAGACCGAATGCCATTTATATCTTGTTATAAAAAATAAATCACTCACAATAACTTTTTTAACAATTTGTTGGCTTATCTCAATTGGTTAGACTTTTGTTTGATTGGTTACTTTTCTACGTTTTCAATTGACCTTTTGTTTTACTTTTTTGTTTTAAATGCAACGGCATCCAAGTAGGTAAGCTAAAAATACTGAATAAAGTGCTTCGGTAGTTTGCTTCTAGTTAGTATAGTTTATTTACTGAAGGGAATAAGATGGTCCAAAAATCAGGCGTTGAATTCCTCAGCTTTTTTGACTTGGATACGAGATAAAAAAGTTTCAGTGTGTAAAGTTTGCAAAAAAGTCTATAACGGTGATTACTTGAGTGAATAAAAAAGTAAGCGCACCTGGGCCACACTGGAGAAGTGAAACTTACGTTACATACCCTGCAAACCAAAGTTCCCGAAATCTTAAGGAAATCTTTAAGAGTATCTCATTTCTGTAACGATTTTTTTACGAATTTTCAAAGAAAATTATATGAAGTGGTTGACACGAACTCGTAAGAAATTTCTGTACGAAAAATAAAGAAAATTCTTGAAAAATTCTGAAAGATATTCTTCACATAGCAGCATTAATTTCGTTGCTTCACAGATTTTCTTCCGAAATTTCGTAAAAGAATGGAAGTGTGCGTAATTTATTTTATTTTAGAAAATTCGGCAAAAAATCGAATTAAATCTTAACGAATTCCTTAAAATTTCTTTACAATGCAGAATACTCTGAAAAAATGGTTTGCAGGGTATCTATTTGGCTCATAACCAATATACATACATATGTATGTACTAGGGATGTTGCGAAAGCGGAATTCTAGACATCCGCGGATGCGGATGCGGATGTCTAACAGCTGACATCCGCGGATGCGGATGCGAATGCGGATGTCAAGTATTTTTAAGAAACAATTAGAATCTTGCGAGATCGTTGCTTAAACAGCGCTAATATGCCAAACTAGACGTAGCAGGTTTTTCTAAAGCTTTTTAAAAAGAATTCTTCATTCTCATTCCTTTGGCTGTTTCAGAATTTGGGGAATCTGTAACTTCATCAGGATTTTTCGATTTTAGTTTTTGCAATTCATTTTTAATACTTTCTTCTGCGCCTGCTTTGAAAAATTTGTGCTTATAGCTAAATAAGTGGATACGGAAAATAAATTATTATTTTCCAGGAATGAAAATTTTGAACAAAATTCTGTTTTCAAAGTCGTAGCTGCAGGCCAAATCGGATCAGAATATTGTTACTTTTTAAAAAAACACCCCGTTTTTTTGTAAGCATTTGAATCTCAAATAGTTACGTAATTCTTATCTTATTAAAGGTCGGATCTATAGTTTTTTAATTATTTGAGCATCGTTAATACGTTGATCATTTCTGCTGGAAATCTCTATCGATGGAGCCTATTCTCTGACTTTAATAGCAAAGAAGGGACAGAAATTTTTAGCCAATGTATACCCCTATGAAAAAAATATTGCCCGACAAGTAAACACAATTGCTGTTTTTTAAATTTTTGCTAAAAATAAATTCCCCAAAGAACCCCATTTGAAATTATTAAAACGAATATATGTAACATCAAAAGCAAATCACGAAAATTTAGTTAAGAATTAAAATGCAAAATGTCTAGTAGTTTTTTTTTTTTAAGATTGGTCAAAATAAAAATTATAATAAAGAAAGAAACCAATGCAGGTATTTAAAGGACAGAAAAAAAACAAGTAAGAAAGTCTAAGTTCGGGCGGCGCACATATTAAATATATGTTTTTTCACCTTTCCGAAACCTACCGCAGATATTAAGCCGGGGGGTATCAATTTTGAGTAAATTAGCGTCCTTCAATTTCGAAATATTGAAGTTTCAAGCATTTCTGAAATTTACCGTTATATGAAAAGCGGCCGTAATTTTAATCCGATTTCAATAATTTTCAACGCTTTGCATTTATGTGGCAAGCACAATAACCACACCGAGTTTGGTACAAATTGGTAGACGGTTACCGATATACATATATGTGATCATAAGTGGGCGGTGCCCCGCCCTTTTCCAAAATTTTACCATAAACGTATTTCTTGGTAAAGAATTGTTGCAAGCATCAATTTTGAATAAATTAGCTTTAATATTTACTGATTTATCGAAGATTTTGTATTTCTCTAAATTACCGTTATATGGGATGTGGGCGTGGTTATCGCCCAATTTTAAAAATTTTCGGCGATTTTGTATGCTGTACCAAGGCCAACAACAACTGTGCCAAGTTTGGAAGAAATTGGTGCAGCGGTTCCTAAGATATACACATGTAACCATAAGTGGGCGTGGCTACGCCCATTTTCCAAAAATTTATAATATTCTTATTGTTCGTCTAAAAATTGTTGTAAATATCAATTTTTAGTGAATAATCTTCAGTAGTTACTAAAATATCGCAGTTTTCGTAATTCCGAAAATTACCGTTATATGGGATGTGGGCGTGGTTATTGTCCGATTTTAAAAAGTTTCGGCCATTTGGTATGCTGTGTGAAGGCCAGCAACTGTGCCAAGTGTGGAAGAAGTTGGTGCAGCGGTTCCTAAGATATACACATGTAACCATAAGGGGGCGTGGCTACGCCCATTTTCCAAAAATTTATAATATTCTTATTTTTCGTCAAAAAGTTATTGTAAATATCAATTTTGAGTGAATTATCTCCAGTAGTTACTAAAATATAGCAGTTTTCGTATTTCTGCAAATTACCGTTATATGGGAAGTGGGCGTGTTTACAGTCCGATTTCACCCATTTTCAATACCAACCTACCCTGGATTAAGGGAAACCTACATACCAAATTTCGTTGAGATATCTCAATTTTTGCTCGAGTTATCGTGTACACGGACAGACGGACAGACATGTCTTAATCGATTTCTTTTTTCATCCTGATCATTTATGTATACATTTGTCTATATCTATCTCGATTCGTTTTGGCTGTTACAAACAACCGTTATGTGAACAAACTTAATATACCCTTGTGCACAAGTGCGCTCGGGTATAAAAAGCTCCGCATTGATTATTGCGAATGCGAATGTCAAAATTAATGCGGAAGCTCCGCGGTTGCCAATGCGAATGCTAATATTCGCAACAACCCTGGTATGTACATCACAGCGTACGGCAGTGCGCGCGAGTGACGAAAGCAGCCACAGTAGCATGCTGAAATGACTCGCTTATATATACACGAGGTTTGGAAGTTTTTATCCAGACGTTCAATCGACATGTTTGAGGTATCATTGGAAAGGTCTTGCAGAGTGTGTCTAAAAAATATATTCAAGCTTCATAAACGATTAACCGGATTCTTAAAAATTAGGCTAAACTGTTGCGAAACAAAAAACATTTGTTTGCTTTTGCCGGTTTAAGGGGCTATGTGGGTACACCCAACATATTTGGTGTTATTCTATAGGCCAATACCTTTGTCGGCCGCTGTGGTGTAGTGGTAAGCAGTGCGCGCTTCCACTCTGCAACGCCTGGGTTCAAACCCTGGTCAAAGCAACATCGCAAAAAATATAGAAAAAAGGTTTTTTCTTAAAAGCGGTCGTCCGTCGGCAGGCAATGGCAAACCTCCGAGTGTATTTCTGCCATGAAAAACAGTTTCTCATAAAAACACAATCGCCGTTCGGAGTCGGCGTAAAACTGTAGGTCCCTCCGCTTTTTGTGACAACATCAAGGCGCACGCCGCAAATCAGAGGAGAAGCTCGGCCTAACACTAACATATGTGTAAGCGCCAATCTATTATTATTATTATTATTATTAATACCTTTCAAACGATGCCTTATATATTGAGTTCCGGCTTTTAGTTCGTGTCTCCACTACGAGATTTTTTGCTATGTGTGTAGCGTCTGTAGTTGCCTTCATTTAATTTCTTCAAACTTTTAGGAATTAAAGTATCAAAAAAACTAGGAAGGTTTTGTTCCAGGATGCGTGGCTGGTTCAGATTCGAAAAAAGGTAATTTTTTAAACTACCAATGAGGTCGAACTACCCATTCCATACCATTGAAGTGAATATCAGTAGAAGGGTCTTAAAACAAGCTATCTAACGCTGTCTTTTACGTTTATAAAATATAAATATGTCATAACGTTATTGCCTGCAAACTAAAAATCGGGCAACTGAAAAAAGAGATTTCGGGCATTTTCTCAAAGACTGGTCAGTCGATTTTTTCTAAGTTTCCACAAGTCTAGCCCAAAATCTTAGCTTTCATCTGGTATATAGCTTTTATCTGGTAAAACTCCTGTTGTGGAGATAATACGATTCAAATTGAAAAAATGTCGCTCCAAAAAGGGTGAAATGATTAAAAATTAACATATTCGAATAAATTGGTTACTTTAAGATATAAAAATAACATACCCAGTTTCCCGAAAAGAAGTGTCCATTCCCCGATTGCCTCTTAAGCCGAAATTCTCTGCAAATCGTGTAATTTCCCGCGAGTTGACAAGTTAAAGGATGCGGCTATGCTAATCACTTCGTACATCGCTTGGAAACCACAATTTTGTGTATTTTAGAGTTTTTTTTCCAGTCATACTTTTCACCATTTTAATTGTAGGTATGTACACAGTGTGCTACATGGGTTTATCACCCGAAATTCACTTACTTGGGAAGACGCATATAATATTACCTACTTCTTTTTCTTCTTCTTTTTTGGCGCTGTAACCGCCTAAGCGATTTTGGCCGAGTTCAGCAAAGCACGCCAGTCGTTCTCGTCTGTGCCAACTGACGCCAATTGGAAACGCCAAGTGAAGCCAAGTCCTTCTCCAGCTGATCTTTCCATCGCAGTGGGGGTCTCCCTCTTCCTCTGCTACCACCAGCGGGTTCCGAGTTGAATACTTTCAGAGCTGGAGCGTCGGTGTCCATTCGAACGACATGACCAAGCCAGCCGAGCCGCTGTAGTTTAATTCGCTGCACTATGTCCATATCCTTGTAAAGCTCATACAGCTCATCATTCCATCGTCTGCGGTACTCGCCGTCGCCAACGCGTAAAGGCCCGTAAATCTTCCGCAAAATCTTTCTCTCAAACACTTCAAGAGCCGCCTCATCGGATGTTGTCATTGTCCATGCTTCTGCGCCATATAGCAGCACTGGCATGATGAGTGACTTATAGAGCGTGGTTTTCGTACGTCGAGAGAGGACTTCACTCCTGAATTGCCTACTCAGTCCAAAGCAGCACTTGTTGGCAAGAGTGATTCTGCGTTGGATTTCAATGCTTCATTATTATCGGTGTTAATGCTGGTTCCCAAGTAAACGAAATTCTCTAATTTCTCGAAATTGTAACTGTCAACAGTGACGTGGGTGCCAAGGCACGAATGTGCTGACTGTTTGTTTGATGTCCTCGTTTACCACCAGACCCTTTCGCTTTGCTTCCCTATCCAACTTGGAAAAGGCAGAACAGACTTCGCGGTTTTTGTTACCGATGATGTCATCGGCATAAGCCAGCAATTGCACGCTGTTTAGGCCACTAGCCTAAACCAAACTTTGAAAGGGTGAACCACCCTAATGTTGACGTGCATACACACCGATATGTACATACGTACGCATAGGCGTAGCCAGGTATGGGCAGGGGGGTACTCGAGCCCCCCCCCCCCTAACTTTCAAATTTTCCTTATATATATATAAAATGGTACCCTGAAATACCAGCTTAATAGGGTCGAGCCCCCCC
>NW_023458563.1:7094735-7098212 GCF_013731165.1 Rhagoletis pomonella | reverse complement strand
GAGTTGTGTGAATAACAAGCACAACCAATTTGACAGCTAACGAGCTTTGATTGAGATTATATTTATATGTAAACGTACTTTTATGCTTTGCTGTTCGCATATGTATACACATCAAATTTCATGAGTACCTAGTACTCACGCCTTTTTTTTCTAAACCTTCCAAGTTAACGCTGGTAAAGCGCGTTGGCGCTAAGAAAATAATTTTCACAACCAATTTCACGAAAGCAATTTAAGTGATAAATGATTTTAATTTTTTGAATGTTATATGGAAATTGCTAGGGAAACCGGCTGTTATCAATTTTCTTAGCGTTATGGTGCATTTACATGGTATGAAGCCATATGAACTGTTGATACGCTAAAAAAGAGGGACTACATGTTCTTATGAGGAATTCAATGATATCGAGTGGGATGCATATAATACATTTTTTCATACGAAAAATTATGGGGAGATACTGTAAACATACTGTTGTGATACTGTTAAGCATATGAAATTATACCAAGTTGAATTTTCATACATCTTCCCATAAAAAGTTTAACAGATGCAGAGATAACAAGGAGGTTTTTTCCCATTTTGATGCCTTTTTTAATATAAAACCCACCGAAAAGGAGGAAAGCGGCAAATCCGCCATTCACATACATGTCAAATGTAGGAATTTTAAAAATTAAAAACAATAAACAAACAATTACAAAACAACAAAAAATCTTTGTACTAGATCTTTTTCAATAGAAACAATTCACGTATGGTGGACAATAAAAATATAAAGCACTATGATAACAAGACATTACACAACATTTTAATGAGCTTTATATTACATTTAAGTAAAAATAAGCCTATATTTTCCAAGCTGGCAAAGAAATGAAAATGTGTATTTTTTGTTGTTTACAAAGAGACTTGCCAAATATACATATAAGACAAAATTATAGAAGGCATGTATACTTCTCCCTTTCATTTTTTCATACAGTTGATGCTTCTTTCTGGCTTTTATAAAATGCAGGGATACGCCACTAATTTCGGTACAATATGATCATAATGTATTTTCAATTCGAAATTAAAGAAAAAACATCCCACGAAAATGTTTACCATTGTAGAACAATAAGTGTATATTTGCAAACTAATGCAAATAATGGAGTGGAGTATCTTAAAAGGTTTGCAGAATTAACGAAACAAACAAACATTTTGTGGTCTTATGTTTCCTTCAAACCGCACTGCTATTTTTGCTAACTCTTACTTTTGGTTAGCGCTGTAACCGCTTAAGTTATATTATTTAATTTATACATGTGAGCTATTTTCGATGAGCATTTTTTCATTTTCTCCTGAATTTTGGGTACATTTTCTTATAGTACCTCTCATTATTTTAATACCCGAGCGCACTTGTGCACAAGGGTATTATAACTTTGTTCACATAACGGTTGTTTGTAACAGGCAAAACGAATCGAGATAGATATAGACAAATGTATACATAAATGATCAGGATGAAAAGAGAAATCGATTTAGCGGTGACTGTCTGTCCGTCCGTCCGTCCGTCTGTCCGTCCGTCTGTGCACACGATAACTCGAGTAAAAATTGAGATATCTTAACTAAACTTGGTACGTGTACTTCTTTCGGGCGTAGGACGGATGGTATTGAAAATGGGAAAAATCGGACAATAACCACGCCTACCTCCCATATAACGGTAATTTTCAGAAGTACGAAAACTGCGATATTTTAGTAACTACTGAAGATTATTCACTCAAAATTGATATTTACAATAATTTTTAGACGAAAAATAAGAATCTTATAAATTTTTGAAAAATGGGCGTAGCCACGCCCACTTATGGTTACATGTGTATATCTTGGCAACCGCAGGTAAAAAATAAAGAAGATATAAGAGGTTTATTTGTATTTTTTATTATCACTAAATTGTTGAAACCCAAAAGTAGATCATGATAAAATATGTAATATCGAATTAAAGATAATAACTTGTACTTTCTAAATAATATAAAATTCTATACCATTAATTATGCAGTTTTTTCAAAAATGGTTAATATGTGTTCGTTTTTTAGTGGTTTTGGTTTAAAATTACAAAAAGCTATAAATTATGTACATCAGCTGAAGAACAAATTAATTAACTTTATGGTGACGTCATTAGCTTTTTAATCGGTTATAAAGTTCATAAGATATTAATATTTAAAATATCTTAATATGGAACTTTAACCTTCTAGAACCTATTCATTTTTTACTTGCGCCAAATCATTTTGGCATGTTTGAAATGAGCATAATGATCTGCATTTTTCGTTTTTGCATAGCTGAACGGTCGGAATTCTAGGTTTGTTCCCGGAAATGACGAATAATTTAAATCAAAAATGCATATTTTTATGTATTGTTTAGTATTTCCATTAAAACACCAAATATATTGCGAATTCGCATAGAATTAATAATACACATTTTACTTCTAATTGTATACTCTGCGTACTTTTTGTAGTACCATTCTACTACCGTTTTCGCAAACTGCGATCACATTCTTCCCCTTTCTCCTACTTCCAAAATACGAATCTAGATAAAGGAGTGTAAAATTTTAGCTGTCGCAAATTACACAACCTTGTATTATTGAATCATGGATTCATACCATGAAAATGCACCATTAACTTCGAAGTTACATACGTCTTTCTGATAACTTTGCTTATATATGGGGTTTTCATGCAAATTCCTAGAAATTCTAAAATATACATGTCACCAAGAAAAAAAATCTCGACGTGCTTGAAAAAACCAGAGATTTATTTTAATTTCGCAGGCCTCTGTTATCTTCGCAGCGTCATCCAATACGGGTTTTAAATCTAGTGGCGGCATCTTTCAAGTCGCCAGGGAATACCGAGGGATCATACAGTGACTTCTCGTAGCGTTTTCTGCCTCTTGCTTCATCCTAGACATCGTTCCTTTCGTTTTTCCAACCACCGCAAATATCCGCACACTTGCTCAATTTCAAACCATTGTTCTGTACAAATTTGTCGATAGCTTCAAAAATTTCGTCACTAGTGGCGAAAAAAATCCGAAAATTAATCCCAAAACTGGAAGAAAAGTGGAGAAAACGGGGATTAGGTCTACAAAAGTACCAAAAGCTGTTGTGAAAAGGGTACATTTTCGGCTATTTTTCTGAAAATTTTCTGATTCAATTTTACGTTGACAAAACGTACTGGGGAACTACGCTAAAGAGCGAAATATTAGAGCTGGGATACTATCAATAGTAACATCGATAGTATCGATAGTT
This sequence comes from Rhagoletis pomonella, assembly GCF_013731165.1. NCBI lineage: Eukaryota > Metazoa > Arthropoda > Insecta > Diptera > Tephritidae > Rhagoletis > Rhagoletis pomonella. Next base: position 7,094,967 of record NW_023458563.1, on the reverse strand, counting down.
GAAAACTGTCGCCACTATCGATAGTTTTTGAAAACTATCGATGTCGGTTTTAACAAGACTTCACAATGTCTCTTCTTTACATCTCTACACATTACATTATTTTTTTTTTATGCACGAAAATTCACAACACGTCGGCAAAAAAAAAAGGCGTGAGTACTAGGTACTCATGAAATTTGATGTGTATGCATATGCGAACGGCAAAGCATTAAAGTACGTTTACATATAAATATAA
>NW_023458563.1:7090827-7094635 GCF_013731165.1 Rhagoletis pomonella | reverse complement strand
GCTATAATTCATATAATTGCGGTCATTTATGTTTAAAATTCTTATTATCAAAATAAATAAGTAATTATAAAACTTTCTTTTATTTCAAATTAAAATTTATTTGTTCTCATCATCAACAAAAACAGGCCCTTCCATTCATATACACATACATATTAAATACTTAGCAATTAACTATGTGAACATTATTAACACACTTTTCTAGGCGTGGAGCATCTATATATGCAGATGTGGGCACTACCACAAACAAGCGTGAGCTAAAAGTGAGAATGTGTTAGTGTGTCTAATTCATTTTGCATGCTGTCGTGTTCTCATCGCTGCGCTCTCGCTTGTATACGTACACGCGACGCTTACGCTCTTTTAGCACCTGCTAACTCTCTGCCCATACCCGTATATATGTATATACATATGTATGTATGTACGTTTGCATATAAATGTATGTATGAGAATACGTATGTATATATGTACCAATTTTCGACATATAAACCACCTTGTATCGGATTTCTTGGATTTCCATCAGCGGAACACCCTGTGATCGGTTCCGGTTCCGGACTCAGCTTTGTCACCAGCGACATCTTGCGGCTTTTATCTGGGTTCTGACCTTGGATTACGATCGGCGACATCTTTTGGCGGAGCAGCAAAGCTTGCGGCAGAGCACCAGCAAACCGTATAGCGGTTCTGGACCGGTGCAAGCAGCAAAACATATGCCGATTCTGCTGCTAGCAGCGCTGCTTGCACTGGTCCAGAATCGGCATAAATATACTACTCAATTTGATGTGCATTTTTATTGTGTTGTGTTGCAAGCAGACATTTTAGGAACTAAATAGGTTCTAAAATCTCTGTACACAAGCGCACTTATTTTTAACAGTTTCCAGTTTATGTAATATTAATCAAAACAGCTTTTATTTATTTTATGTATTATGTGATTTCTGGAAGCGACGAATACAAAAAAGGGCTGTGACTGGGTTTATGTAATTTGAAATTGTATTGATGATTACTAATAATAATAGAAAGGCGCTTACATATCGATGGTCTTCTGCAATAACGACACAACTAAAAATTTCATATATTTCAGTAGAACCAATTAAAGATTTTTTGTTTCGTAATTTAGCAATAATATGTCTTGCAACGTAATTATTCCGGATTATTTGCAGTTATACTGTCATGCGCCTTGATGTTGTCGCACAAAGGGGAGCGACCTACCGTTTTACGCCGACTCCTGAAGGGGGCCGACCATTATTACAAAAAACATTTTCTTTTTTTATGTTGGCCGGAACTGGGCTCGGACGCTCACCCTGCGGAATGGTAGTGCGTACTTCTAACCACTACACCACAGCGATCGCTTAATTAATTTTAATCATTAATCGCGATTAACCATTTATTCGTTAATTTTTAGTCATTCATAGACTAACATTTTGTTGACAATACTCGCATAAGATAGTCCCAAATTTTCACAAAAGAGAAAAGTGATTTTCTTCAAAACTTTTGAATGACGTCTTGACTGAACTTACTAATTCGGAATTTCTACTATTACTTATAGAGTAGGCTATTCATAAAGTCTGGGTAATGAAACAAAAAAATTCTATTATATGTTCCATAAATATTAGGGGACTTTTATTGTTTAATTTATTTTTTGCACATAAACTTGTATCTTGAACTTCTTTTTCCAAAAAGTGAAGATGTCAAAATTTTAATAGATTAGTTCATGAAAATTATTCCAAACGAAAACATAAAATTGATAAAAAAATCTTAACTAAATTTAACTAATTTATATTAGAAGTTTTAAATTTATCCCACTGTAAGTGTGAAATCAGTTGCTATGTGTTTCCATGATACAAAAAACCACCTGACAATTAAGCATATTGTAAAATTTCATGCTACCATACGCAGTATCTAAAATTCTTCAAATTTTATTATTAGTTTTTCGTTTTTTATAAAAACATTTTATTCTTAGAATCGAAATTTTACCAAGAAAAATGTCTTTTGTTTGTTGATAATTGTTGTTCTCATTTGCATACTTCACACCAACTCCAATATTGAACAGTAAACTATATTTTAATTTCACGCAAATAAACACCGATATAGTTTAATGGTCAAGCACATATGGAGGATTCAGAAGAGGTGTTAACTGTCGTAATGTGTTAAAATCTTAAAATTTTTAAACGTAAAATAACACCTAATACTTCTTTAGGCGTTTTTTAACATAACCAAAATGTTTTTAAACTAGTAGGAAATATATTATTGGCTCTTATTATACCCAACGCATCTTTCAAATCGCTTTTGACCGTTACTTTATATTGAACAAATTTAAGCCTTTAAGACATTACGACGTCTAACGCGAAAAATTACACATCAAAATTTGTAATTTCAGTGTTCGAATTAAATCAGAAACAATCGCACCCGATATAGAAAACTGTAATAATCCTGGCTAGTTACATAGTGAAATAATCAGATGGCATAAAGACACTAAATATTTTTAAAATAAGTTCACTAAAATTTTATTAACGAAGTGTTTATCGAATTTAATGTAAAATCTAAACATTTTAAATATAAGATATTAACTATTTATAAACGGTAAATGTTAATACAACTGTTTTATATATAATCCCAAATTTGTGATATAAAATCCCCTCTACCAAAAAACTTAAATTGGGTAACACCGCTTCGAATTTTTACAATTGAGCAATTGTCAAAAATCTGCCTTTTTATGAAAAAGTTGTTTACCAGGGTGTCTTTGAACTAATGATTGGTACTGAATTAAAGAATGCACACACATTAAATATTGCAGCCTTTTCAATACTCATTCAGTGTTAAACCTTTTTTTGATTTGGCATTGGTGTTTTCAATCTTGCTATGAATATGTTGATGTGTGAATTCATAACTGCGTTGAGTGAATGGAAAATTTAAAAATTATAAACCTCAATCATAAGCGAGAAATAAGTAATGAAAACTGAAAAGAAAAAAATTGTTGATTTAAAATTGAAAATGATTTCACACTTACACAGATCTGCTATCAACGAGGATACTCTTATTTTCGTATCGCTCACACAAATTGTTCCACGCTGTGGCGAAACCTTCATTAGTCATAAGGCACTTATTCACAATGTCTTTGGCTTCCCCTCTGGTTTTGTGGTTGAGGTAATATAGCTTCTCAACTGGAGTAAGATCCTGATTCGAGATGTAAATGGCCGTGAACATATCTCGAAATGTTGGCCAAGACAGATAATCGCCTTTGAAAACATCGGTATCACACGGTGGAAGGTGAATATTGTGTTTTCGCATAGGCTTCTGTTCTACATCCCGTTCTTCTTTTGCTAGTTTCTCAGCCTGAGCAGCCATAGACGACATGCAATTTAAATAACTAGCAAACGCGCCTCTATTTATTTTTCTGTATGTCCTCTTATCTTCTTGTGAAAATTCTTCAGAGGTGTTGAGGGCATCGTAAGCTAGTTTTGTTTTCTCCCACAGATCTCCGAGTTCTTCTTGCTGAATCGCAAGGACATGCTTATTTTGCTGTGATATTGACGAAGCAAGAAAGTCGGACCCGAATTCTGTCACTTCTTCCGCTAAGCTCATGAATGAATCCATTGTGAGGTTGAAGATGGGTTTACAACCAACAGAAAAAACAGGAGTTGGTTAAAAAATTAAAAATCTTTTCGAAGATTTGATAATACTAAAGGCAAATATGTAGCAGATTATTCGAACATGTTGTAATTTAAAAAAAAGGTGTGAGTACTAGGTTCTCATGAAATTTGATGTGTATACATATGCGAACGGCAAAGCATTAAAGTACGTTTACATATAAATATAA
>NW_023458563.1:7089279-7090727 GCF_013731165.1 Rhagoletis pomonella | reverse complement strand
ATCCCTGAAACAACATCAGAAGCACCTACATCTAATCCGAAAAAGTTGTTAACAACACAGGAAGCCATAGAAGCATTTAGACAAGATCTAATATAAAAAGAGGAAAAAATATTTCAGAAATAATTGAGATATGAAGATAATATTATGCTATGAATTCGCTGTACATATGATAGTGATTTCCTTCAACGTAAACTGAATAATTCTTGTTTTGTGTATCGTCAGGTTGCATTCGAGAAAATTTTAATTCACGGCGAAATTGAAATTGTTACTGGAGATGATACTACACTACGCTCAGATGTCACATTAATTGATATTAAAAGTTATAAAAATGATATGAATATGAAAATTTATTAACTTTTAATAGAATGAGATGGATTTATTATATAATATGACATATAAAAAGAATGTAAATGTAGTATATAAAAAGATTAATTTGATATTTTGTTTTCTTTATTCAGCGGAGTGTAATCGATTAGTTAATAAAATTGGTGGCTCTAATATATACTTATGTTTGCAATTATTTAAATAGGATTTCATTAGATTCTAAAAAAATATTATAAACCTTTATAGAAACTCATAAGACTATTTTTGAAACGAATTTAAAAAAGTTTAAGCTATATAATATCAGAGGAATATTCGTTGGTTATAGATGTTCAGGGATTCTATTTTAATAGGAAATTTATTGCTAAAGAAGTCAGCATATCAACATATGATTCATATATAACAACGTTTCTTATTCAACCTCCTTTTGAAGAATCCAAGTTAACGATACGGGATAAAACAACTAACAACTGGTTATATCATAATCATCATGGATTAAAATGGGAAGATGGTGATTCGACTTTAATGACTGTTATTGAATATATCCATACATTAATGAAAAGAGAAAATTATATATTCTATGCTAAAGGATCGGAGAAAATCAGATGGATTCAACGCTTATTCGGATACGATATTATTTTATATAATTTAGACAATTTAAATTGTCCAAATTTAAAGAATTTATATAATAAAAATAAAAATATAAACACTTGTAAATATCATAATAATTCTATGATATGTACTGAAAAAAATGTAACAATATTAAGAAAATTTATTTCTTCATTAAATATCTAATAATAAGTATAAATAAATAAGTAATTATAAAACTTTATTTTATTTCAAATTAAATTTTTTTTGTTCTCATCATCAACATCAGCAGACCTTTCCATTCATATGTGAAAGATTAAAAGGTTTCGTATTATTTTTGAATTTGTTAGACATTCGGTGACTCTTTTGAATTTAATAAATTTGTCTTTCAGTGAATATAAACGAGAAAAACAAGTAACTTAATCCTTTTTCGAAACGATGTATTATTAATATCTCCTGCTTTCTATATCAAAATATGAGTTTTCATAAAATGTATGCTTAACAACTTTTCTCACTAAGTCAGCAATATATGAATGAAT
>NW_023458563.1:7088048-7089179 GCF_013731165.1 Rhagoletis pomonella | reverse complement strand
TAAACTAATGAAATGGACTCAAAGTGATCAAAATGGATTAAAAGAGGTCGTAAATAAAACATCTATCCCTGAAACAACATCAGAAGCACCTACATCTAATCCGAAAAAGTTATCAACAACACAGGAAGCCATAGAAGCATTTAGACAAGATATAATATAAAAAGAGAAAAAAATATTTCAGGAATATTTGAGATATGAGGATAATATTATGCTAAGAATTCGTTGTATATATGATAGTGATTTCCTTCAACGCAAACTGAATATTTCTTGTTTAAAGTATCGTAAGGTTGCATTCGAGAAAATTTTAATTCACGGCGAAATTGAAATTGTTACTGGAGATGATACTACACTACGCTCAGATGTCACATTATAATAATAATATAATAGATTGGCGCTTACACATATTTTAGTGTTTGGCCGAGCTTCTCCTCCGATTTGAGGTGTGCGCCTTGATGTTGTCACACAAAGCGAAGGGACCTACAGTTTTACGCCGACTCCGAACGGCGATTGTATTTTTATGAGAAGCCGTTTTTCATGGCAGAAATACACTCGGAGGTTTGCCCATTGCCTGCCGAGGGACGACCGCTGCTAAGAAAAAACCTTTTTCTATATTTTTTGCGATGTTGCTTTGACCAGGCTTTGAACCCAGGTGCTGATGAGTGCATTGCTTACCACTACACCACAGAGAAAATTATATATTCTATGCTAAAGGATCGGAGAAAATCAGATGGATTCAACGCTTATTCGGATACGATATTATTTTATATAATTTAGATAATTTAAATTGTCCCAATTTAAAGAATTTATATAATGAAAATAAAAATATAAATACTTGTAAATATCATAATAATTCTATGATATGTGCTGAAAAAAATGTAACAATATTAAGAAAATTTATTTCTTCATTAAATATCTAATAATAAATATAAATAAATAAGTAATTATAAAACTTTATTTTATTTCAAATTAAATTTTGTTTGTTCTCATCATCAACATCAGCAGACCTTTCCATTCATATGTGAAAGATTAAAATATTTCGTATTTCCTCCTGCTTTCTATATCAAAATATGAGTTTTCATAAAAAGTATGCTTAACAACTTTTCTCACTAAGTCAGCAATATATGAATGAAT
>NW_023458563.1:7082807-7087948 GCF_013731165.1 Rhagoletis pomonella | reverse complement strand
GTATGCTTAACAACTTTTCTCACTAAGTCAGCAATATATGAATGAATGAATAATTCCAGATGAATAAAATATTTAAATATACACATACTTTTATAAGCATTTTTTTATATGTTTATGTGGGATTCTTTATCGTCCACTTGGCGTTAATATACTTAGAGCCGTTTTCTGAAGTAACTTTTAACTTTAACGCTCACTTTATATTTAAAGGTTGGATTAAAAATAAAGCTAAGTATAAAGTTAAGCATTTCTATTGTCGGTTTTTGACGTATATATGTTTTTGGTTATAAACCAATTTAAAACCGATAATAAAATGCTTTACTTTAGACACAATCATACATTTTAATGCAACCTTTAAATATAAAGTGAGCTTTAAAGATACAGATTACTTGAGAAAACGGCCCTTATTAGGCAAACAATGATGATGAAATCAAGATCAAGGCTATTTATAATATTAGCATTTGATTTGAATCATATTATGAAATTTAAATAGGGTAATGAAAAATAAATATATTCTTTGTCAGAAACATTGAGTTCAAGATTATTCAACATTTTAATTGAATCATATTATGAAGTATAAAATAGATTACTAAAATATATGTATATTTAAATATGTTCTTTATCAACAGTTTACCTCAATGCTTTTTATATAGTTATGAAATATGTATAAATAAGCTGATACTGTACATTAGAAATTATTACTTTGTTTAAAGATACTTATAAAACACATCATGCCTGGAATCAATCGAATCCTCAATAGCGAGCATCATGGAGAGTACAACTTCGATTTCGAATTGGAGATGTTGTGCTTTGAAGACATGAAAAGCCCTTATATATGTATTGAAGATGAAGATGAGGGTCCCCGGTTACAGGTTTTGGGCATCCCAGTCAGAGCAGCCCATGCTTTTTTCTAACAAAAAATGGGATGAAGAGGATGACAATGGAAAATTCCTAACCGTTTGTGGCGGTGAAATTGAGGAGTACATAATGAACCAACATCAAAACCAACATGAATATGAAAGAAGGGGTTTAGATATTAAGACTAAATTAAAGTATTATAGTACAACAAATAGGGAAACGATGTATGATGTATAAGTTTAATCTAAATCATATAACAATATTGTATTTGAATATAAATTAACTGTTGAATTGGTATTTAGAAATTTAAAATTTAATTATATAGAACCATAGATTTATTAAAAAAAAACTCTGCGTTTATTTGAATATAATATTATTTTATATGACAGTTATTTATGAAAATAGGCTTATTCTTAAATCGTTAGTCGTTGGAAAAGGTTTTATAAATAATACTAGCTTATACCCGCGGGTTTCACCCCGCGCTTTTGTACAAATATGAAAAATAATTTAATGATGTTAGATTTTATTTCTGTGCCCATTTCTTTATAGCTCGTTATTTTTTAATCCCTCTAAGTTTACCTTAAAATGTTTCCAGGTATACAACGCGTGAACGTGTAACCTTCTTGGAGGTGCCACGGCGAGTTCTAATATTTCCAACTCAAATTTAGTAAGCTGGCCTTGATGAAATACCACTTCTCATTACTGTAGCAAATGCCTCAAGAGAGCTTTAGATTATAAGGCCGAACCCGGCTCTCCCTTTTCCATTTAATGAAATTTATTTTGTCAGTACGGCACTTATAAATTAATCTCCATAACAAATTTAAAATACTTCGAGAGATTTTCTATCCTTCCAGAGATATGTATTATGAAGTTTTTAGTATGTATGGGAGGCGACATGCCTCCTTTTTTAATAACTCACTTTTTTTCCATGAGCAATTGATACATTTTGTATACACAACTCCATACCAAGTTCCAGTATTCTTCCACAAACACTTCCAGGGATATGTGGCAAGAGAAAGTAAATTTGTACTGGAAGTGCCACGCCCCTTTTTCTTATAACGCTGATCTTCTTCCATGAATTCAGAATTGATTTTACATACCCCAGTACCAAGTCCCAGTACTCTACCATGAACACCTCTAGAGATAAGCAGTATAAAACAGTAAATTTGTACGGCAGGAACCATGTCTCCTTTTCGAATAACGCAAATTTTTCTCCATGAGTATGAAATTAATTTTGTATACACATCTCGGTGCCAAGTTCCAGTCATCTGCAATAAACACCTCCAGAGATATGCAGCATAGAAAAATCAATTTGCATGGGAGTTGCCACACCACCTTTTCCAATAACACTCATTTTTCTCATATGTATACATATGTATTTAATACATATGTATTTCCATACCAAGCTTGAGTGCTTTACCCCAAACATTTGAAGAGATATGCAATATGAAACTTTCAGTCAGTATGGGAGGTGCTACGCCTCTTTTCCAAAAACGTTCATTTTTCTCCGTCCATATGAACATGATTTCACACAGTGTTGGCAAACTGTTAATCTGATTAACGATTAAAAGTTAACGACTCAAATGTTAATCGCGTTTGACGATTAAAATTAATTAGTCGTAATCAACTGTACGATTAATGATAACAGTTTTTTAATCGTTAATCGGTGGCTGCGATTACGTTTAAATAATTTAAAACATTAATCGTTAATCCAGTTAAAAATAAAATCTGATTAATTTGTCTAGTTTGTCCGAGTCTGAAACCAAACACCAGTAAAAGTAATTATTTTGTGTTTTACGATTATAAAAAGCACATAATATAAAAAAAATATAATTATTGTTGTTAGTAATACATTAACTGGGAACTTTCACAAACCTAGTTTGTAAAACGTTTGTTGGCATATACCTTAATGAAAATGCACACCAAATTGCTTACATTGATGAGGAAACCCGACTTAGCCATACCGGATTAACTTGCTTTGTGTGCACAGAGAAATTCCAGCATAACTTAATTAATCACCAAACCTACTTGATCAAATTAAGAGTTAATGATTAAAAATTAATTTTTTAACTGCTTAGTCAGATTAAAATTAATCATGATTAACTGCAATCAGATTGAATTTAATCGAATTAATTAACTGATTAAAACTTCAATCGATTAAAGGCAACATTGATTTCACATACATATCACTATACCAAGTTTCAGTTCTCCCCCACAAATACTTCCAGAGATATGTATGTAATATGAAAATTCCAATTTGTATGGGAGGGGTCTTGAGTTATCGGACTTACTTTCAGTCTAAGACCATCCTTCCGAAATCCGTAGTAAGTGTACTAAATTTCGTTCTGATCGGAAACCCGGAAGTAGCCTATTTTTCAGTCCAGGTCATAAACCATCTTTGAGCAAAATTTCATTTTCAAACAGGTGGCAATTCTTAAAAAAGTAGCTTATTTTCCAGTCTATGTCATAAGCTATCTGTGTGCAAACTTTCATGCAAATCAGTTCAGTCATCTACGCGTATTAATGTAGTTAAACTTTCCTAATACGTGATAACTCTTAAAATAGTTGCCTATTTTCCAACATAGGTCATAAGCTATCTCTGTGCGAAATGCCATGCAAATCTGTTCAGGCGTTTCCGCGTATTAATTTAATTAAAACTTTTTTAACAGGTGGCAACTCTTTCAAAAAATTAGCCTATTTTCCACTGTAGGTCATAAGCTATCTGCTTGCAAAATTTCATGCAAATCCGTTCAGACTTTTCCGCGTATTAATTTAGTTAAACTTTTTTAGCAGGTGGTAACTCTTAAAAAGGGTAGCCTATATTTCAACCTAGCTCATAAGCTCTCCGCGTGAAAACTTCCATGCAAATCAGTTCACTCATTTCCGCGTATTAATTAAATTAAACATTTCTAACAGGTGGCAACTCTTAAAAGAGTAGCCTATTTTCCAGTCTATGTCATAAGCTATCTGTTTGCAAACTTTCATGCAAATCAGTTCAGTCATTTACGCGTATTAATTTAATTAAACTTTCCTAATACGTGATAACTCTTAAAATAGTTGCCTATTTTCCAACATAGGTCATAAGCTATCTCTGTGCAAAATTTCATGCAAATCCGTTTAGTCGTTTCCGCGTATTAATGTAATTAAACTTTTTTAACAGGTTGCAACTCTTCCAAAAAAATTAGCCTATTTTCCACTGTAGGTCATAAGCTATCTGCTTGCAAAATTTCATGCAAATCCATTCAGTCGTTTCCGCGTATTAATTTAATGAAACTTTTTTAACAGGTGGCAACTCTTAAGAAAAGTAGCCTATTTTCCAATCTAGGTCATAAGCTACCTGTGTGCAAATTTTCATGCAAATCCATTCAGTCGTTTCCGCGTGATGATTTCCTTAACATCCAAACATACAAACTTTCACATTTATAATATTAGTAAGTTAATTAATAAGCTTCCTATTGAACTTCATTTGCCTAGTTATCAATTTTGTGAACCTGGAACGAAGCTACGGAAACTTTTAGTAAGAGGAGATCGAGGGATTAATCTACTAGAACCTGCTTGTAGAGAACATGATATATCATATTTATATAATAAAGATTTAGATAACCGACATATTGCTGATAAAAAATTAATTGAGAAGGCTTGGGAAGGAGTTAAACCGAAGGATAGCAATCTTAATGAGAAAAAAATGCTTGGTTAGTTACAAATATAATGAAGACAAAAACGAAATTCGGTATGGGGAACATTTATAGTAAAACTAAGAAAGTGGGAGGAAAAACTGGTTATCATCTCTTCAAACATGCTTTAAAAAGTGCTAAACAAAATTTAAAAAAAAGTGATAACTTAAAAGATGCAATACAAATTTCACGAAAGGTTGTAAATAATATTTTTAGAGGAAAAAAATCTATAATAAAAGCACCACGTGTAATACCATTACCTAAATCTGGAGGATTTCTCCCATTAGCGCCTTTATTCGTAGCATTAGGAGCACTTGGAAGTCTATCTGGCGGTACAGCAGGAATTATTAAAACAATCAATGCTATAAAAACTGGAAAGGAGCAGTTATTGGAGACGAAACGTCATAATAATACAATGGAAGCTATTTCAATGGGAAAAGGAATGTTTTTAAAGCCTTATAAAAAGGGATTCGGATTACATTTAAAACCATATCAAAAAAACTCTTCATGAAGCTACCCAGAAGACCTCTTACTGATGTAGACTTAAAGAAGTATTCAAAATTTATTATTCCAAATTTTAGAGGGGTATTCATGTGTGACACTTTACCCCGT
>NW_023458563.1:7079746-7082707 GCF_013731165.1 Rhagoletis pomonella | reverse complement strand
ATTTTCCCAATTCCTATGGCTACGAAAAGTTTAACATGCTCTTTTTCAATACAACAACTATATATATATTTTATAATTTTCCCAAATTGAAAAGATTAACATGTTCTTTTTCAATATACAACTATATACATATTTAATAATTTTCGCAATTCCGCTGCTAACATTTTTAATGAATAAATATCAAATACGTTTAATTTTATAATGATAGTATATACATACATATGTGTTTTATTGTTTTATTTGGACATTTTTTTATTGAATATATTAATCTCACATATGAGATTTTTTAAATCAATATTTTCTTTGTTTTCTTCATTATAATAGTTATTATATAAATTTATTAAGTTAACAACATTTACATTATCAGGTCCTGATTCAGTATCATTAATACTCCAAGGACAGATCGTAAAATGTTTTCCATATATAGATTTTATCCAAGACCCATTTTCCATCTGTTCCGTTAATATACATCAATTGTGTATGCTTCTATGATGATCTAATATATATTTAAAATTCCTTTCTAGAAATCCTTTAATTTCATCACTTTTCATATTGTGTTTGATTGTAGTATCTAATTTAACCGTTATCTGTTTAATAGAACAGCCCTGTTTAGCAGTTAGCTGTTTAATAGAACAGCCCTGTTTAGCAGTTAGCTGTTTAATAGCACAGCCCTGTTTAGCAGTTAGCTGTTTAATAGAACAGCCTTGTTAAGCAGTTAGCTGATTAATAGAATAGTATACATAGTTTATTATTTTATAAGTGATCACTTTCAATATAAATGATATAAAAGCCGAGTAAATATCTAATGTTTCTAACATGCACTATTTTGGTGAATTCTCATATCTAGAAATTTCATATTTTTCCCCATACATTTTCGACTCTGATACAATTTTTCATACAACTAATAATTATACAAAACCTCATTTAAAATACAGTTTGTATAAAATTTATTAACTTATAAAATTTTCATTAACTTTCATACAAGTACTAATTTTATTAACTCACATAAGTTCCAGATTTTCATATAATAGTCTTATTAACTCATACAAGTAATAATTTTTCATACAAGTATTAAATAAATAATTGTTTTTTAATTCACATAAGTTCTAAATTTTCATAGATATTCTCAATGTGCAAAAAAAGTCAAGTAAATATCTAATGTTTCTTGCGTGCATTAATTTGATGAAATTTTATATTTATCAATTTCATATATTTGTTTTCATATGTATATTTTCGGTTCTGCTAAAATTTTTCATACAACTAATAGCCTTTTTAACTCATAGAAGTTGTGAGTTTTCATATTAGTATAAAATTTATTACCTCATAACGGGTGATTTTTTAAGAGCTTGCATAAAATTTGCAAAATCTCATCGGTTCTTTATTTGAAACGTTAGATTGGTCCATGACATTTACTTTTTGAAGATAATTTCATTTAAATGTTGACCGCGGCTGCGTCTTACGTGGTCCATTCGGAAAGTCCAATTTTGGGCAACTTTTTCGAGCATTTCGGCCGGAATAGCCCGAATTTCTTCGGAAATGTTGTCTTCCAAAGCTGGAATAGTTGCTGGCTTATTTCTGTAGACTTTAGACTTGACGTAGCCCCACAAAAAATAGTCTAAAGGCGTCAAATCGCATGATCTTGGTGGCCAACTTACCGGTCCATTTCTTGAGATGAATTGTTCTCCGAAGTTTTCCCTCAAAATGGCCATAGAATCGCGAGCTGTGTGGCATGTAGCGCCATCTTGTTGAAACCACATGTCAACCAAGTTCAGTTCTTCCATTTTTGGCAACAAAAAGTTTGTTAGCATCGAACGATAGCGATCGCCATTCACCGTAACGTTGCGTCCAACAGCATCTTTGAAAAAATACGGTCCAATGATTCCACCAGCGTACAAACCACACCAAACAGTGCATTTTTCGGGATGCATGGGCAGTTCTTGAACGGCTTCTGGTTGCTCTTCACTCCAAATGCGGCAATTTTGCTTATTTACGAAGCCATTCAACCAGAAATGAGCCTCATCGCTGAACAAAATTTGTCGATAAAAAAGCGGATTTTCTGCCAACTTTTCTAGGGCCCATTCACTGAAAATTCGACGTTGTGGCAGATCGTTCGGCTTCAGTTCTTGCACGAGCTGTATTTTATACGGTTTTACACCAAGATCTTTGCGTAAAATCTTCCATGTGGTCGAATAACACAAACCCAATTGCTGCGAACGGCGACGAATCGACATTTCACGGTCTTCAGCAACACTCTCAGAAACAGACGCAATATTCTCTTCTGTACGCACTGTACGCATTCGTGTGGTTGGTTTAATGTCCAATAAAGTAAACTGAGTGCGAAACTTGGTCACAATCGCATTAATTGTTTGCTCACTTGGTCGATTATGTAGACCATAAATCGGACGTAAAGCGCGAAACACATTTCGAACCGAACACTGATTTTGGTAATAAAATTCAATGATTTGCAAGCGTTGCTCGTTAGTAAGTCTATTCATGATGAAATGTCAAAGCATACTGAGCATCTTTCTCTTTGACACCATGTCTGAAATCCCACGTGATCTGTCAAATACTAATGCATGAAAATCCTAACCTCAAAAAAATCACCCGTTACAAGTTATAATTTTTCATACAAGTATTAGATTTAGGAACTCATATGAGTTCATTCGTTTTCATACAAGTAATTATCTTATTAACTCATACAAACTATAATTTTTCATACAATAAATGACTTTATTAATTCATAAAAACTATATATTTTCATATAAGTATTAAATTGATGAACTCATATAATTTCATCAGTTTTCATACAAGTAATATCTATATTAACTCATGAAAGTTATAATATTTGATGTAAGTAATTGCTTTATTAATTCATATGTTAGTTTCATTAGTTTTCATATGCCTAATTGTTTCTTAATTAAGTTTCAAATTTTCATAGATTTTGCCAATGTGCAAAAAAAA
>NW_023458563.1:7078145-7079646 GCF_013731165.1 Rhagoletis pomonella | reverse complement strand
ATTTTATCATTTGAACATTAATTTTTATTACTACTCGTGAAACCTGCGTGGCGTTTTCTCCGTGCAGGATAAAGAAAAAAAAAGTGCAGTGGTTCCCGTACCTCTTTCTCCTTGATTGTCACAGGTAAAACGTTTTTTCAGTGCCGTTTCACGTGATAGAAAAATGTATTTTCTTCTCTAGACTAACTTTACACTTTTTTTTGTTTTAATTTTAGACTTCATCGCAGTTTCTTCAGATTATATAATGGTTCGCCCTGCAGAATGTTGCAATCCACTACGGAAACAAAATCATAAATGCGTCCGAAAGAACCTTTTCCTTGTTACAAATAAATGGAGCAGTAAATGTAAAAATCTAATAGGATTGTATATATGCAATCATTGTCGTCGGGATTTATACAGAAGCAATAGAAAAGAATTTATTCCCGAAACACCTCAACAAGCTGAAACCGTTGAGGAAGCGGAAGTTAATGATCTTCAAAAAGCAGAAGCTGTTGAGGAACCGGAAGTTGAAGATCTTTATAAAGCTGCTACAGACAATTACAAATCTGACCCCACTTTTGAATGCAAAGCCGTAGAAAATGCTATGAAATTTTATAAAATTAACGCTTTGTTAGAAGAAATCGGGGAACCGACGATAAAAAAATCACGTTTCTCAAAATTATGTGAACAAAATAAACTTGATATTTCTGAAATTATAAAAGTCCCTGGAAATCACAATGACATTGAAAATGCAGTATCGGAAGAAGAATCTGAACTCATCAACGGAATAAGAGCTGCTCTATCGAACGCAGATACTCGATTACAGAAAATACAAATTCTCACCACAGTTCGGCCTCATTGGACCATTAAGAAAATACGCGACAAATTGAGAGTTTCACGTCGAATGGTACGTCATGCTAAGAAATTGAGGAAGGAAAAAGGTCATGGATCTCTGCCGGAAAAGAAACATGGAAGAGAAATTTCAGATTCAACAATTGCAACTATACACGCATTTTATTCATCTGAAGATAATAGTCGTGTTTTGCCAGGGATAAAAGATTATGTTTCAATAAAAGAGGATGGCAAACGTACTCATGTGCAAAAAAAAGCTGCTATTATTTAATGTGAATGAGTTGCACGAAAAGTTTAAAGAAGAAAACCCTGAAGTTTCAATTTCTCTTTCAAAATTTCAAGAACTGCGGCCTAAAGAATGCATCTTTGCAGGGCAGAAGGGAACGCATAACGTGTGTGTTTGCAAAATTCACGAAAACACGAAATTGAAAATTGTTGGTATCAAACAGGAACTACAAAAGAAAAGAGTTAATTTTAGCCAAACCTATCATGATTTTATTAAAAAATGTGTATGTGATGTTTCGGAACCCATATGTTTCTTCTCTGAATGCGAAAAATGTCCTGGCACTGAAGCTATAATGAACGAATTGAAGCACTTGTTTGAGAAGAATAGCATTTTGGAGATAAAATATAGCCAGTGGAGTAGCACAGACAGGTAATTTGATCACTC
>NW_023458563.1:7074513-7078045 GCF_013731165.1 Rhagoletis pomonella | reverse complement strand
CGCAGCGCGTGAAGCGTACAACGCGCGACAAAGTATGAAATAGCTAAAGGTCCTTTTGGTTGCTCAAAAATTTTTTTCCACATATCATTGGCCCACAATATGCAGAACATTTTGCGACAAAAACTTGGAAAAAACCGCGTGAAGAAAACCATTTTTCTTGCATTTTTTTATAAAAAAATTATTAAAAAATATGTTTTTTTCAATATTTTTTAAATTTTTCTGCGTCATTATTTAGAATAACTATTTGTTGCATTACTCACGAAGTATTGTGTAATTGTAACAAGAACTGTATTTGTAATGAATATTGTAATAAAAAAGTTTCGAAATTTTCAACTACCAAAAAAAATTATAAACAAATTGAATATCGGCGAAATATCTCACAGATATATTTGTTGGTACGCAATTTATTTAATGAGAATGTTAATTGCAGTATTTGCAACTTCATGAAAAATGAGGGGGCCACTTCAGAAATTTTTACTCAACAGTAATTTGCGAGCTCTGAAGAAATCATAAGCAAACACAAAATACCAATTGACTGTCGTTGCTGCCCGCTTGCAGAAGCTAGAAATTTCTCATTTTTCGACTGCGACTGCCGACAACTTGCAAAAGCAAAGATATTGCTTATTCATCGACTTGCGCCGCTGACCAAAATCAGAATGAAATCAAAATGAAAATTTTCAAACCAACGACTGCCAGCAGCTCTGCGCATTTTGTCGGCAATCAGTTTTTGCTTGAACTTCGACTGCGACTGTCGTCTTGTCTCATAAGCGTAAGCACAAGCAATAAGTAAATTTTGAACAGTTACAATAAGTCGAAGCAGTGAGAAGCGAAAATTTTATTACTTTTGCTACTTCGACTTAAGTTTTTTAAACACTGTGTGACTGTGTTAGTGTGCCAATTACGTTTGAATGCCCAGCAAGAACGACCTAACGCATTCTCCAATACACTTACAAAATTGTCAATAAAAACCAACACATTTGCATATTAGCCATATCCATATGCCATTCTTTGTGTTATATAAACGTTATTAATCGCATAATAACATTTGATTGAAAAACAACTACATATAGGATAATATAATAGCGAATTCCATGTAAAAGGAAGAGCAAACTGCTCACACGTGAAACGATTATGCGTTAGATTTCTCCAGGAGCCCTATGTAAAATGATGGAAAGTTTTTGAATTTCTCATACAATCAGGTATTAGGCGTATATAACGCATTAGTTAACAGATAGGGTTCTTACTGGGTGATTTTGCGTTCACTTTGTTACGCTCTCGCATATAATGCTTACGCTCTTTAAGCAGGCGCTCACTCTCTGTCAATGCTTGTATATGAGCAAATTTGACATCGCTATAAAGCTGAAATTAGTCAAGAACGCAGAACGTATACTTAAACGCAGTCTGTATACGCAGAATTTTGTCGATTACTGGAGCTCTCAGTGTTGCTTACTACAGAGTTGCCACTCATCAATGCCTTTTCATAAACTTACACTTTCAACTACAATTTTTCGTGTTACAATACATCGTAGCTAAATATAATCTACTTAGTTTTCAACAAAAAGCCTTATTCAATGGTAAACTTAAAATATTTTAAACGTATTTTGAATAGGAAATGATAACTTGTTTACCATCTGCAAAACTGACGAAGTGGCAACCATCTATAAAAGAAAGAAATCTGCTGACACGGAAAAATCTAAATTCCGCAGATTTCTGCGCTACGGGCTACAACTACAGAAAAGTTCTGCGATGTTGAGTTTTCATTTACATGGCGCTCTGGTATGACAGATCGTGTCAGCTGACTCGGTTTTACGTACCGGTACGTTTACGTTCTTGATTAATTTCAGCTTAACTGTTGCCAGCTTTGTGCCTTTCGCAATAAATTAAATGCATTCAGGGAATTAAAACAAGAAAATTTTTTTGTTCAGCGCTTGTTTCGTTCTTTAGTGCCCTTACCAAGGCAATTTTATAATAAAAACGTGATTCTATGGTGACATTGTATTTATTTTGTTTATTCATTCCAAACTTACGGAAAACTTTATCCGTTGACTTACACATATGTTAGTGTTTGGCCGAGCTTCTCCTCTGGATAATATGCTCCCAGATAATCCAAACGCAATATTTTCACACAGTCTCTATCACGGAATACATAGAATATTCTTCTAATGAGCTGGGTGTGCGCATTTGTACAAAAGTAAGCAATTGCATGAAAATAAAGCCGCTAGAGAAACCAACGAAAGTTTTGCCAATTGTTTTACGAAAAAAAAAAAAATATTTTGCAAATTAAATTTAAAAGTGACATTGCGTGATTACTTAAAATATTTGAACATACAGCTTTATTTGCAAAAATGCCATTAAACACAGCAACAAAAATTTGGTGTTTTTTTTTGGGGAAAATTGCGCTATTTTCAGTATTTTGGTGCTTTTTTAAATAAAAAACTTTGCAATACTGACCACTAGCTGACCTTCATCGAGCGCTGTTTGCTGGGTTGGGACTGCAAAAATTGGAGTAAAAATTGAGTTTTCGTTGTAGATGTGCATTTCTTATCTTCATAAAAAACAATTCATTTCTCCCCGTAGCATTGTATTCTGGGACTAAATAAGGGGCTAAAATTTAGTTTATAAGGGTCGATTTCTGTAGGCTGGAAAATCGACTAGCCAAAGCATTTACATTTAACGGTTGAAATGTCATTTACACGGGTCAATTTTGATTGAACAACAAAAATCTACTAGAAAATCGACCCGCGTTAAGGCGCCTTAGTCCAGCGAGCAATTATCATTAAAGTTAAAATGCCTTGGTTAAAATTAATAAAAAGTTTTTTCATTCTTTCTTTACCGGGACAATTGTTACATCGGTGGGCAACGACCAATTACAGCACTTTAGACAGAGCAATCTTTTTCGGTCGGGTTCAAATCGGGCGATTGTGAGGGAATATTAGTAGTATATTTATGGCGGTTCCAGAACCGCCATAAGGTTTGCTGTTGCTCCGGTGCAGAACCGCTATATGGTTTGCTGCTGCTCCACCGGAAGCTTTGCTGCTCCGCCAAAAGATGTCGCCAATCGTAATCCAAGTTCAGAACCCAGATAAAAGCCGCAAGATTTCGCCGGTGACAAATCTGAGTCCGGAACTGGAACCGATCACAGGGTGTTCCGCTGATGGAAATCCGAGAACCCCGATACCATTCAGAACCGGAATCGATCACAGGGTGTACCGCTGATGGAAATCTGATAAATCCGATACCATTCAGAACCGGAATCGATTACAGGGTGTACCGCTGATGGAAAAAGTGTGTTGGTATGCAGTCAGAAATATATACAAACGTACATACGTACATATTTATATACATATATAGATGCTCCACCCCTAGAAAAGTGTGTTAATAATGTGCACATAGTTGATTGCTAAGTATTTAATATGTATGTGTATATGAATGGAAAGGCCTGTTGATGTTGATGATGAGAACAAATAAAATTTAATTTGAAATAAAAGAAAGTTTTATAATTACTTATTTATTTTGATAATAAGAATTTTAA
>NW_023458563.1:7068900-7074503 GCF_013731165.1 Rhagoletis pomonella | reverse complement strand
TGTAAGTTTCCAAAGCTATCGAAGTAATCAATCTCATTATCGTTTTTCCAGTAAGCTACCCAATGCGTTCCAGGACCATATAATTTTTTCTTTTCATTAATGAATGGATATATTCAATAACAGTCATTAAAGTCGAATCACCCTCTTCTCATTTTAATCCATGATGATTATGATATAACCAGTTGTTAGTTGTTTTATCCCGTATCGTTAACTTGGATTCTTCAAAAGGAGATTGAATAAGAAACGTTGTTACATGTGAATCATATGTTGATATGCTGACTTCTTTAGCAATAAATTTCTTATAAAAATAGACTCCCTGAACGTCTATAACCAACGTATATATACAAGGTGGTTTATATGTCGAAAATTGGTAAGGTGTAGTGGTATACATATATACATACGTATTCTCATACATACATCTATATGCAAACGTACATACATACATATGTATATACATATATAGATGCTCCACCCCTAGAAAGGTGTGTTAATAATGTTCACATAGTTAATTGCTAAGTTTTTAATATGTATGTGCATATATACATATGTATATATGAATGGAAAGGTCTGTTGATGTTGAAAACAAATAAAATTTAATTTGAAATAAAATAAAGTGTTATAATTACTTATTTATTTTTATTTATTAGATATTTAATGAAGAAATAAAGTTTCTTAATATTATTACATTTTTTTCAGCACATATCATAGAATTTTTATGATATTTACAAGTATTTATATTTGAATTTTTAATATATAAATTCTTTAAATTTGGACAATTTAAATCATCTAAGTTATATAAAATAATATCGTATCCGAATAAACGTTGAATCCATCTGATTTTCTCCAATCCTTTAGCATAGAATATATAATTTTTTCTTTTCATTAATGAATGGATATATTCAATAACAGTCATTAAAGTCGAATTACCCTCTTCCCATTTTAATCCATGATGATTATGATATAAGCAGTTGTTAGTTGTTTTATCCCATATCGTTAACTTGGATTCTTCAAAAGGAGGTTGAATAAAAAACGTTGTTACATGTGAATCATATGTTGATATGCTGACTTCTTTAGCAATAAATTTCTTATTAAAATAGACTCCCTGAACGTCTATAACCAACGTATATTCCTCTGACATTATATAGCTGGAGCTTTTTTTAAATTAGCTTAATTGCTGTTTATTATAGTTATATTTAATGTTTTTCCTAAATACTTTATTAAATGTTCAGGACGATATAAGTTTTTCCAAAGCTATCGAAATAATCAATCTCATTATCGTTTTCCAGTATTTGAACTATCCAAATTTATTATTCCACATTCTCTCTTAAAGCTTTACGTGGTAAAGTGTCACACATGAATACCCCTCTAAAATTTAGAATAAATTTTGAATACTTCTTCAAGTGTACATCAGTAAGAGGTCTTCTAGGTAGCCTCATTAAGAGTTTTTTTGGTATGGTTTTAAATATAATCCGAATCCCTTTTTATAAGGCTTTAAAAACATTCCTTTTCCCATTGAAATAGCTTCCATTGTATTATTATGACGTTTCGCCTCCAATAACTGCTCCTTTCCAGTTTTTATAGCATTGATTGTTTTAATAATTCCTGCTGTACCGCCAGATAGACTTCCAAGTGCTCCTAATGCTACGAATAAAGGCGTTAATGGGAGAAATCCTCCAGATTTAGGTAATGGTATTACACGTGGTCCTTTTATTATAGACTTTTTCCCTCTAAAAATATTATTTACAACCTTTCGTGAAATTTTTATTGCATCTTTTAAGTTATTACTTTTCTTTAAATTTTGTTTAGCACTTTTTAAAGCATGTTTGAAGAGCTGACAACCAGTTTTTCCTCCCACTTTCTTAGTTTTACTATAAATGTTCTCCATACCGAATTTCGTTTTTGTCCTCGTTATATTTGTAACTAACCAAGCATTTGTTTTCTCACTAAGATTGCTATCCTTCGCTTTAACTCTTTCCCAAGCCTTCTCAGTTAATTTTTTATCAGCAACATGTCGGTTATCTAAATCTTTATTATATAAATATATCATGTACTCAACTAGCAGTGTCTAGTAGATTAATCCCTCAATCTCCTTTTACTAAAAGTTTCCGTAGTTTCGTTCCAGGTTCACAAAATTGATAACTAGGCAAATGAAGTTCAATAGGAAGCTTATTAATTATATTGGTTATAAAACCTTTTCCAACGACTAACTATTTATAAATAAACCTTTTTTCATAAATAACTCTCATATAAAATAATATTATATTAAAATAAATGCTGAAGTTTTTTAATAAATTTATGGTTCTTTATAATTAAATTTTAAATTTCTAAATACTAATTCAACAGTTAAGTTATATTCAAATACATTATTATGTGATTTAGAATAAACTTCTATATCATATATCGCTTCCCTATTTGTTCTACTATAATACCTTAACTTAGTCTTAATATCTAAACCCCTTCTTTTATATTCATGTTGGTTTTGGTGTTGCTCCATAATATACTCCTCAGTTTCAACGCCAACCACTGTTAAAAATTTGCTATTGTCATCCTCTTCATCCCATTTTTTGTTAAAAAAAAGGATGGGCGGCTCTGACTGGGATGCCCAAAACCTGTAACCGGGGACCCTCATCTTCATCTTCAATACATATATATGGGGTTTCCATGTCTTCAAAGCACAACATAATTTCTAATGTACAGTATTAGCTTATTTATACACATTTCATAACTATATAAATAGCATTGAGGTGAACTGTTGATAAAGAACATATTTAAATATACGTATACTTTAGTAATCTATTTTATGCTTCATAATATGATTCAAAACAACAAAGCTGCTGTACAGTATTAGCTTATTTATACACATTTCATAACTCTATAAAAAGCATTGAGGTGAACTGTTGATAAAGAACATATTTAAATATACGTATACTTTAGTAATCTATTTTATGCTTCATAATATGATTCAAAACAACAAAGCTGCTGGAGCTGACGGCCTGCCAGCCGAGCTATTCAAGTACGGGGGCGAGGAGCTGATGAGGTGCATGCATCAGCTCGTATGCAGAATATGGTCAGATGAACGCATGCCCGACGACTGGAATTTAGGACGACTGGAATAGGTTACAAGGTCTTATCGAGCGTATTGTGCGAAAGACTGAAGCCCACCGTCAACGAGCTGATTGGACCTTATCAGTGTGGCTTTAGGCCTGGAAAATCCACCATAGATCAGGTATTCACAATACGCCAAATCTTGGAAAAGACCTGCGAGAATAGGATCGACACACACCATCTATTTGTCGATTTCAAAGCCGCTTTCGACAGCACGAAGAGAAGTTGCCTTTATGCCGCGATGTCTGAATTTGGTATCCCCGCGAAACTAATACGGCTGTGTAAAATGACGTTGAGCAATACCACCAGCTCTGTCAGAATAGGGAAGGACCTCTCCGAGCCGTTTGATACCAAACGAGGTTTCAGACAAGGGGACTCCCTTTCATGTGATTTCTTTAATCTTATGTTGGAGAAGATAATAAGAGCCGCAGAACTGAACCGCTCAGGCACAATACTTTATAAGAGCGTACAATTGCTGGCGTATGCCGACGACATCGATATTATCGGTAAAAACAAGGGCTACGTCTGTTCTGCCTTCTCGGGATTGGATAGAGAAGCAAAGCGAATGGGTCTGGTGGTGAACGAGGACAAAACGAAGTATCTCCTGTCAGCACACAAACAGTCAGAGCATACGCGTCTTGGCACCCACGTCACTGTTGACAGTTACAAGTTTGAAAAAGTAGACGACTTCGTTTATTTGGGAACCAGCATTAACACCAATAATAATGTCAGCCTTGAAATCCAACGGAGAATCACTCTTGCCAACAAGTGCTACTTTGGGCTGAGTAGGCAATTGAGAAGTAAAGTCCTCTCTCGTCGTACAAAGATCACACTCTATAAGTCACTCATCATGCCTGTGCTGGTGTATGGCGCGGAAGCATGGACAATGAAAGCATCTGATGAGGCGGCTCTTGGAGTTTTCGAGAGAAAGATTCTTCGAAAGATTTACGGACCTTTACGCGTTGGTGATGGCGAATATCGCAGACGATTTAACATAGTGCAGCGAATTAAAATTCAGCGGCTCCGCTGGCTTGGCCATGTCGTTCGGATGGACAGAAACGCTCCTGCTCTGAAAATATTCAACGCGGGCCGCGATGCTGGTAACAGAGGAAGAGGAAGGCCTCCTCTGCGTTGGAAAGACCAGGTGGAGAAGGACTTGGCTTCACTTGGCATTTTCAATTGGCGTCAGTTAGCACAGAAGAGAAATGACTGGCGTGCTGTTTTGGACTCGGCCAAAATCGTTTAGGCGGTTACAGCGCCAAATAAGAAGAAGAAGAATATGATTCAATTAAAAATGTGGAAATAATCTTGAAGTCAATGTTGCTGTCAGAGAATATATTTATTTTTTATTACCCTATTTAAATTTTATTATATGAGTCAAATCAAATGTTAATATTATAAATAGCCTTGATCTTGATTTCATCATCATTGTTTGCCTAATAAATATAGTAACGCCAAGTGGACGATAACGAATCCCACATAAACATATAAAAAAAAATGCTTATAAAAGTATGTGTATATTTAAATGTTTTATTCATCTAGCATTATTCATTCATATATTGCTAACTTAGTGATAAAAGTTCTTAAGCATACTTTTTTATGAAAACTCATATTTTGATACAGAAAGCGGGAGATATTAATAATACATCGTTTCGAAAAAGAGTAAGATACATGTTTTTCTCGTTTATATTCATTGAAAGACAAATTTATTAAATTCAAAAGAGTCACCGAATGTCTAACAAATTCAAAAATAATACGAAATCTTTTAATCTTTCACATATGAATGGAAAAGTCTGCTGATGTTGATGATGAGAAATAAAGTTTCTTAATATTATTACATTTTTTCAGCACATATCATAGAATTTTCATGATATTTACAAGTATTTATATTTATATTTTTAATATATAAATTCTTTAAATTTGGACAATTTAAATCATCTAAATTATATAAAATAATATCGTATCCGTATAACCGTTGAATCCATCTGATTTTCTCCAATCCTTTAGCATAGAATATATAATTACTTTTTTTCATTAATGAATGGATATATTCAATAACAGCCATTAAAGTCGAATCACCATCTTCCCATTTTAATCCATGATGATTATGATATAACCAGTTATTAGTTGTTTTATCCCGTATCGTTAACTTGGATTCTTCAAAAGGAGGTTGAATAAGAAACGTTTTTATATATGATATATATGTTATATATATGTTGATATGCTGACTTCTTTAGCAATAAATTTCCTATTAAAATAGACTCCCTGAACGTCTATACCCAACGTATATTCCTCTAACATTATATAGATTGAGCTTTTTTTAAATTCGCTTAAAAAATAGTCATGAATTTCTATAAAAGTTTATATTATTTTTTTAGAGTCTATTCAAATCCTATTTAAATAATTGTGAACATAAGTATGTATTAGAACCACCAATTTTATTAACTAATCGATCACTCTCCGCTGAGTAATGAAAACCAAATATCAAATTAATCTTT
>NW_023458563.1:7068515-7068800 GCF_013731165.1 Rhagoletis pomonella | reverse complement strand
GAATTGCCAGTTTTGCTGAAACATGATTTTTTAGCGAAATCGCAGGCTTCTTATTTCAAAAAAACTAAGGAAGATATAGGAGAAGGAGAAGTGGTTGTTACATTAGATTTTGCTGAAAATTATTCGTTTTTCGTTCAAAACGCTATTCAGTCTCATCATTGGAATAATAACCAAGTTACCCTGCATCCATACGTCATTTACCTTCGTGAAAATGGTCAAGTTAAAAATTACAATTTTCTTGTCATCTCAGAAAAGGTCTCCCATGACACAAGTTCAGTGCATTTA
>NW_023458563.1:7067021-7068415 GCF_013731165.1 Rhagoletis pomonella | reverse complement strand
AGGTGTGAAATAACAGACGTGAAGAAAACAGTTGACGATTTTTTGAACGAAATGCGGTCAGAATTGCCAGTTTTGCTGAAACATGATTTTTTAGCGAAATCGCAGGCTTCTTATTTCAAAAAAACTAAGGAAGATATAGGAGAAGGAGAAGTGGTTGTTACATTAGCTTTTGCTGAAAATTATTCGTTTTTCGTTCAAAACGCTATTCAGTCTCATCATTGGAATAATAACCAAGTTACCCTGCATCCATACGTCATTTACCTTCGTGAAAACGGTCAAGTAAAAAATTACAATTTTGTTGTCATCTCAGAAAAGGTCTCCCATGACACAAGTTCAGTGCATTTATTTAATACGAAACTCGCCAAACACTTGAAAACCAAATTTCCGAATCAAAATATTGGAAAAATATATTATTTCTCTGATGGAGCTGCTTCCCAGTATAAAAACAAATTCAATTTCATAAATTTGGCACTTCACGAGAAAGATTTTGAGATAAAAGCAGAATGGAACTTTTTCGCAACCTCACATGGAAAAGGAGCTTGCGATGGTATAGGAGGAACCGTTAAAAGACACGCGTATAGGGCGAGTTTGCAGCGAGTTAATAATGACAGAATCACGACTGCGCAAAATCTTTTTGACTGGGCTCAGAATTTTTTTAAAAATATTGATTTTGACTTTTGCACGTTGCAAGAACATGAAATACATGATCAAAAAATTAAAATTCGGTTTGAAAACGCATTAACTATCAAAAATACACGCGCATTTCATCATTACGAGCCGATCAATCAAGAAGAAATCAAATGTAAGGTTTTTTCGGACGATACAAAATCAGTCAAAAATGTTTTGTTCAAAACAAAACAAAAGAAATGTTAAGTTTTTGTGGAAAAATGTAAAAAAGTGTAGTATAGGTTAATCATTATTAAACATACTTTATTATAAATATTTATTACTAATTATCTAATGCCCTAATTATCTAATGTCATCACAAGTAATATTCTGTCGTTAGATACATGTTGAGCGCTGCGGCATGCGCCGCTTGTTAACGCGCGCAGCGCGTGAAGCGTACAACGCGCGACAAAGTATGAAATAGCTAAAGGTCCTTTTGGTTGCTCAAAAATTTTTTTTCCACATATCATTGGCCCACAATATGCAGAACATTTTGCGACAAAAACTTGGAAAAAACCGCGTGAAGAAAACCATTTTTCTTGCATTTTTTTATAAAAAAATTATTAAAAAATATGTTTTTTTCAATATTTTTTAAATTTTTCTGCGTCATTATTTAGAATAACTATTTGTTGCATTACTCACGAAGTATTGTGTAATTGTAACAAGAACTGTGTTTGTAATGAATATTGTAATAAAAAAGTTTCGAAATTTTCAACTACCAAAAAAAA
>NW_023458563.1:7066250-7066921 GCF_013731165.1 Rhagoletis pomonella | reverse complement strand
AATAAAAAAATTCATTCAAATATAGCTAAAGGTCGGTACGTTTGCAGGCCTCACACCCCTTTTTCAAATAGCCAAATTGTCTCCATGAGTATGGGCTTAATTTCAACTACATACATATCTCCATACAAAGTTCCAGTACTGTACCATGAATACTTTCAGAGATATGCAGTATAAAAATTTGATTTATATGGGAGGTGCCACGCCCCCCTTTCCAAAAGCTGCCCTCTTTCTTCATGAGTATGCGATTGATTTCGTATATCTCGATATATATAAGGTCAGTACGTTTGCAGGCCTCACACCCCTTTTTCAAATAGCCAAATTGTCTTCATGAGTATGGGCTTGATTTCAACTACATACATATCTCCATACAAAGTTCCAGTACTGTACCATGAATACTTTCAGAGATATGCAGTATAAAAATTCGATTTAATGGGAGGTGCCACGCCCCCCTTTCCAAAAGCTGCCCTCTTCATGAGTATGCGATTGATTTCGTATATCTCCATACCAAGTTCCAGACCTCTACCATGAACACTTCCAAAGATAGGCAGTATGTAAAATTCGGTTTGTATGGAAGATGCCACGCCCCCTTTTCCAACAGTTCCAATTTTTCCTCAAGAGTTGATTGCGTATATCTCCGTACCAAGTTCCAGAACTATACCATGAACACTTCC
>NW_023458563.1:7065562-7066150 GCF_013731165.1 Rhagoletis pomonella | reverse complement strand
TAGAGTTGATTGCGTATATCTCCGTACCAAGTTCCAGAACTATACCATGAACACTTCCAGAGATATGCAATATGAAAAATTTGGTTTGTAAGGAAGATGCCACGCCCCCTTTTCTAATACTTCGAATTTTTCTCCAAGAGTATGCGATTTATTTCGTTCATCTCCATACAAAGTTCCAGAACTCTACCAAAAAATTTCCAGAGATATGCGGTATGAAAAATTCGGTTTGTATGGGCGATGCCACACCCCTTTTTACAATAGCTTAAATTTTTCTCCAAGGGTATGCGATTGATTTCGTATATCCCCATACCAAGTTCCAGAACTTTACCATGCACACTTTCAGAGATGTAGCATGAGAAATTCGGTTTGTATGGGAAGTGCCACGCCCCCTTTACATATACATTTTTTTTAGCCTAAAATCATCTTTGGGACACGTGCGGCAGGTGGCAGTTTAAAAAAAATCGGTTCAACCGCTCTTGAGCCTTGCGAAAACTAAAAAAATATATATTAGTTGAGATATATTATATATTATATTTATATTTTGACAGTATCCGTTGTTTCTGATTGGCGCAAAAAAATCTTGCCTAG
>NW_023458563.1:7064602-7065462 GCF_013731165.1 Rhagoletis pomonella | reverse complement strand
ATAAGCTTATCCAGGCAAAAAGCTACCTACGTACCGAATTTGAAGCAAATCGGACCATAAATACGATTTCTTCGAATAGATCGATCCCTGGTCCACTTCTCGGAAAACATGGATCATATATGCTAATATATGCTAAAAAGCTACTTACATACCAAATTTTAAGCAAATTGGACCATAATAAGATTGTTTCGAATAGATCGGTCCCTGGTCCACTTCTCGGAAAAAATGGAGCTTATATGCTAAAAAGCTACCTGCGTACCGAATTTTAAGCAAATCGGACCATAAATACGATTTTGTCGAATAGATCGGTCCCTGGTCCACTTATCGGAAAAAATTGATCATATATGCTAATATATGCCAAAAAGCTACCTGCGTCCGAATTTTTAGCAAATCGGACCGTAAATGATTTTGTCGAATAGATCGGTCCTTGGTCCACTTCTCGGAAAAAATGAATCATATATGCTAATATATGCTAAAAAGCTACTTACGTACCAAATTTTAAGCAAATCGGACCATAATAAGATTTTTTCGAATAGACCGGTCCCTGGTCCACTTCTCGAAAAAAAGAGAGCATATATGGTAAAAAGCTACCTGCGTACCGAATTTTAAGCAAATCGGACCATAAATACGATTTTGTCGAACAGATCGGTCCCTGGTCCACTTCTCGGAAAACGTGGATCATATATGCTAATACATGCTAAAAAGCTACCTACGCCACAGTGCTGTATGAGCGGGCAAAAATCAAAAAAATTGTTGTCACATATGTCAACGTGTTTGGTATCGTTGGAAAGGAAATTTATCCTAGATTAAGGATCTGGACTTAGTTTTTGTTTTTATCTCATAAGGTTCTCACAAAAACC
>NW_023458563.1:7063782-7064502 GCF_013731165.1 Rhagoletis pomonella | reverse complement strand
AATAGCTCGACTTCAGCGCCACTTGGCAGCACGTTTTTGCAATAGTATTGCATATATATTTACAAGATTAGCCAAATCGGATCATAAAGAAGATTTTTAGTAATAACTCAATTACAGCGCCAACTGTCGGATTAAATTGTGAAACTAAACCATCCAGAGACCCACTCAAATACACAAAAAGTTCCGTACAACCATTTAGGAGGATTTCACTCACAAACACACCTACAGAAGAATAAAAAAATTCATTCAAATATAGCTAAAGGTCGGTATGTTTGCAGGCCTCACACCCCTTTTTCAAATAGCCTAATTGTCTCCATGAGTATGGGCTTGATTTCAACTACATACATATCTCCATACAAAGTTCCAGTACTGTACCATGAATACTTTCAGAGATATGCAGTATAAAAATTCGATTTATATGGGAGGTGCCACGCCCCCCTTTCCAAAAGCTGCCCTCTTTCTTCATGAGTATGCGATTGATTTCGTATATCTCCATACCAAGTTCCAGAACTCTACCATGAACACTTCCAAAGATAGGCAGTATGAAAAATTCGGTTTGTATGGAAGATGCCACGCCCCCTTTTCCAATAGTTCCAATTTTTCCTCAAGAGTTGATTGCGTATATCTCCGTACCAAGTTCCAGAACTATACCACGAACACTTCCAGAGATATGCAATATGAAAAATTTGGTTTGTATGGAAGATGCCACGCCCCCTTTTC
>NW_023458563.1:7063295-7063682 GCF_013731165.1 Rhagoletis pomonella | reverse complement strand
GGTTCAACCGCTCTTGAGCCTTGCGAAAACTAAAAAAACGGCTTTCAAAATATATATTAGTTGAGATATATTATATATTATATTTATATTTTGGCAGTATCCGTTGTTTCTGATTGGCGCAAAAAAATCTTGCCTAGTGACGAATTCGCCCCTTGATATGGTCGTTGCTCAAAGCTATTTATATTCCACATTGCATGAGAATTGGAAAACAGGAATCTATAAGCTTATCCAGGCAAAAAGCTACCTACGTACCGAATTTGAAGCAAATCGGACCATAAATACGATTTCTTCGAATAGATCGGTCCCTGGTCCACTTCTCGGAAACATGGATCATATATGTTAATATATGCTAAAAAGCTACTTACATACCAAATTTTAAGCAAATCG
>NW_023458563.1:7059927-7063195 GCF_013731165.1 Rhagoletis pomonella | reverse complement strand
TTTTTTTCAAGTCGATGGTAAATATTTTTTTTCGTCAGTGGCAACCCTGGTTGCAACATCAGTTTTTTGATTTCTGACGTTCTTGCTATCGTCATTAAATTAAACTCAATTTTATATTAGTTTTACAGAAGTAGTCAATTCTTCAATTCTCTTCACGATTCACTTGTCATTGGTTTGTGAACACATAACCTCACTTTTGCAATTTGCATGTTAATTGGCCTTTTAATTCAAAGTAATCAGCGGAGTTTTTTCACAACTAGCCTTTGATTTGCGTTAAGCACTTTCACAAAGTCACTTTGTTTGCATCTTTGCACTATTGTTCTTTTGACTTGCACACTTTTTTATCTATATCTATACTAATTATATAA
This sequence comes from Rhagoletis pomonella, assembly GCF_013731165.1. NCBI lineage: Eukaryota > Metazoa > Arthropoda > Insecta > Diptera > Tephritidae > Rhagoletis > Rhagoletis pomonella. The sequence goes on along the minus strand of NW_023458563.1, from coordinate 7,062,827 downwards.
AGAGAAGTCCCTTTTTTTTGTAACAGGTAATCTCGCGAACGGCTGCTTCGATTTTCATGAAATTTTGTATACAAATAGCTTTCGGTAACCACCATGTTTTAGGCTAGAAAAATTTTACTTTTTTTCGGGTAGGTGGACCAGGGACCGGTCTATTCCAAAAAATCTTATTATAGTCCGATTTGCTTAAAATTTAGTACGTAAGTAGCTTTTTAGCATATATTAGCATACATGACCCATTTTTTCCGGGAAGTGGTCCAGGGAACGATCTATTAGAAAAAATTGAATTTACGGTCCGATTTGCTTAAAATTCGGTACGTAAGTAGTTTTTTAGCATATATTAGGATATATGGTCCATTTTTTCCGAGACGGTCCGATTTGCTTAAAATTCGGTACGTAGGTAGCTTTTTAGCATGTATTAGCATATATGATCCACGTTTTCCGAGAAGTGGACCAGGGACCGATCTGTTCGACAAAATCGTATTTATGGTTCGATTTGCTTAAAATTCGGTACGCAGGTAGCTTTTTAGCATATATGCTCTCTTTTTTTCGAGAAGTGGACCAGGGAGCGGTCTATTCGAAAAAATCTTATTATGGTCCGATTTGCTTAAAATTTGGTACGTAAGTAGCTTTTTAGCATATATTAGCATATATGATTCATTTTTTCCGAGAAGTGGACCAGGGACCGATCTGGTCGACAAAATCGTATTTACGGTCCGATTTGCTTAAAATTCGGTACGCAGGTAGCTTTTTGGCATATATTAGCATATATGATCAATTTTTTCCGATAAGTGGACCAGGGACCGATCTATTCGACAAAATCGTATTTCTGGTCCGATTTGCTTAAAATTCGGTACGCAGGTAGCTTTTTAGCATATATGCTCCATTTTTTCCGAGAAGTGGACCAGGGACCGATCTATTCGAAACAATATTATTATGGTTCGATTTGCTTAAAATTTGGTATGTAAGTAGCTTTTTAGCATATATTAGCATATATGATCTATGTTTTCCGAGAAGTGGACCAGGGACCGATCTATTCACAGAAATCGTATTTATGGTCCGATTTGCTTCAAATTCGGTACGTAGGTAGCTTTTTGTCTGGATAAGCTTATAGAGTCCTGTTTTCCAATTCTTATGCAATGTCGAATATAAATAGCTTTGAGCAACGACCATATCAAGGGGCGAATTCGTCACTAGGCAAGATTTTTTTGCGCCAATCAGAAACAACGGATACTGTCAAAATATAAATATAATATATAATATATCTCAACTAATATATATTTTTTTAGTTTTCGCAAGGCTCAAGAGCGGTTGAACCGATTTTTTTTTAAACTGCCACCTGCCGCTCGTGTCCCAAAGATGGTTTTAGGCTAAAAAAAATCTATATGTAAAGGGGCGTGGCACTTCCCATACAAACCGAATTTCTCATGCTACATCTCTGAAAGTGTGCATGGTAAAGTTCTGGAACTTGGTATGGGGATATACGAAATCAATCGCATACCCTTGGAGAAAAATTTAAGCTATTGTAAAAAGGGGTGTGGCATCTCCCATAAAAACCGAATTTTTCATACCGCATATCTCTGGAAATTTTTTGGTAGAGTTCTGGAACTTTGTATGGAGATGAACGAAATAAATCGCATACTCTTGGAGAAAAATTCGAAGTATTGGAAAAGGGGGCGTGGCATCTTCCATACAAACCAAATTTTTCATATTGCATATCTCTGGAAGTGTTCATGGTATAGTTCTGGAACTTGGTACGGAGATATACCCAATCAACTCTTGAGGAAAAATTGGAACTATTGGAAAAGGGGGCGTGGCATCTTCCATACAAACCGAATTTTACATATTGCCTATCTTTGGAAGTGTTCATGGTAGAGTTCTGGAACTTGGTATGGAGATATACGAAATTAATCGCATACTCATGAAGAAAGAGGGCAGCTTTTGGAAAGGGGGGCGTGGCACCTCCCATATAACATATATTGAGTATATCGAACGCTCCTGCGTTGCAATTGGCCCAATGGATGTGATTTTCCAATATTATTATGCGTTCAAACTTTTAAGGTATTTCGTCTGAAATAAGTATATGTATATTGCATTTCTGTAGAACAATGATTCGCACCCATTTTGAAATTGCCACCTATTATACTGTAAAGCTTCTAGGACATTCACTATAGAACCGGGTCATTGTTGCCGCCAGGGAGTGAAGAGAAAAAAATGTATTTCGCTTTGCGAATAACCGTGCTATGAAATGCCGCACAACTGGAGAATTTCAAGAACGGATATAACACTTTCTTTAGGTTATTTAAAGCGGCAAATGACCACCAAACCTTAATCTTAGCAGACAAATGTGCCAATGAAAATCGTAAACGAGAATTGTTGGTGAAAATGTTGGACCGAAAAGTTTTAATAAAATATATAAAAATTTTGGGCGGGACGAAGTTCGCCGGGTCTGCTAGTTGTTTTATAAGGACGTTGCTGGTCCGTAGAAATATATATCTACACGTATATATCTGCACAGTTGGGTGGCGAGTTTATAAGCATACACGTACATACGTATCAAATTTATATCCATAAACCTTTGCTGAAAAAAAATAAAGAAATGCAAAAATAACAAATATTTTAGTTGTGGATACATTTTACACTCTTTGGCGGTTTTTGGTATTTTGACTCTAGCGGCAAACAATTTCGTTTTTTTTTTGATGTCTTTTTTTGGTTTCGGTAGGGGTAAAATTTGCGAAGCTGTAACGCATATCCCAGCACAAAATTTCGAAGGGCTTAGCATGTGTATTTCAGCATAAAATTTTTATTTTTATTAGAAGCACCCTGTGTTCGCTTGCCAAATGGTTGCATACATTTAGGCCTATGCATAGTAAGAGGAAATGCGCTACAATTGATTATTAGCC
>NW_023458563.1:7047419-7056927 GCF_013731165.1 Rhagoletis pomonella | reverse complement strand
ATCAGATGGATTCAACGTTTATTCGGATACGATATTATTTTATATAATTTAGATGATTTAAATTGTCCAAATTTAAAGAATTTATATATTAAAAATACAAATATAAATACTTGTAAATATCATAAAAATTCTATGATATGTGCTGAAAAAATGTAATAATATTAAGAAAATGTATATCTTCATTAAATATCTAATAAATTAAAAAAAATAAGTAATTATAACACTTTATTTTATTTCAAATTAAATTTTATTTGTTTTCAACATCAACAGACCTTTCCTTTCATATATATGTATATATACTCATACATATTAAATACTTAGCAATTAACTATGTGAACATTATTAACACACTTTTCTAGGGGTGGAGCATCTATATATGTATATACATATGTATGTATGTACCCTGCAGGGAAACCGCGGACTGGTGCATAAAATTTCTAGTTCCGTACAAGATCTTTATCGCCAAAAACGAACCAGTCCGATAGTAAGTAGATCCCCACCAGTTCAAAATCAGCGAAATGTGGGTCTCTTATAAAAACTATTTTAATTCTCTTTTTTCATTAGAAATCTATATCTAAAGTGACGAATTTAGAACTGGTTCGGAATTATAGAAAAAGGGACGCAGAACGAACTAGATCTTATCTGTCGAATTTATAACTAGTTCGAAACTATCGAAAAAGGGATGCAGCGGGGGCTTGTTTACCTTACATAGATATGTGTTTGGCGGCTTTTTCGTTCAAATGCACTTTCATTCTGCACTTCGCAGATGCTATTTCATAGTTTGGTAATACAAAACAAAACTTTGTATTAACATACTAACATCTTGGGGCCAACTGGAATGTAACAAATAACAGCGAGCACCTCTGGAAAGTCAGCTACAGCCAAAGGTATGTAAACGTACATTTCTTACAATAATTCAAACAAATTTAATTTCAAATTGAAAAAAACGTTTCTTTGAAAATAATGTAAAATCGCACACACGGAAGAACCAAAAATATTGAAAGATACTTTTTTCTTTCGTCTGTCAAGTTTAGAACTGGTTCGGAACTATAGAATTTTGGACTAGTTCGGAACTATCGAAAAAGGGATGCAGCGGGGGGCAATTGACACTTCCTAGGACATCGCCATGTTAAATTCGCCGGTTGCTTGCATGCAAAAGAGATTTATCGCGAACCACTACTGAGTCTAAATGTACTAGAAGCGCACCAGTTCAGAACTAGAGATTTTCTCCACAGGGTATGTTTGCATATAGATGTATGTATGAGAATACGTATGTGTATATGTATACCAATACACCTTACCAATATTCGACATATAAACCACCTTGTATCGGATTTATTGGATTTCCATCAGCGGAACACCCTGTGATCGATTCCGGTTCTGGACTGAGATTTGCCACCAGCGACATCGTGCGGCTTTTATCTGGGTTCTGAACTTGGATTACGACGCGACATCTTTTGGCGTAGCAACAGCAAACCATATAGCGGTTCTGCACCGGAGCAACAGCAAACGTTATGGTGGAACCGCCATAAATATACTACTCCTATTCACGAATCCAAGTGTATTTGTAAAGGTGCTGCAGCTCACCAATGTAATAATAGTGCCGATAAAAAGGTAAAATATAAACTTTAGTTTGCTATTAAAAACCCGACCTCCATTCTATTTGAAGATCGATACCTGTACTTGGAACTAGCATCGAAAGAAAATATCGATGCCTAAGAAGTATCGGGCTAAAAGTATCGATACCTACTTATATCGATATTTGTACCTATATAAGAATTGTTTTTATAAAAAACGCCATCCCATATCTATGAACTTTTGTCAAAATGACTTACATATGTTGCTATAATTTTTGATTTTAGGCGAATGCTACTTAATCTTTTTAAGAAAAACTTTAAGTTTTAAAACATGGTTTACTAGGATGGCCTCCCAGAAAACAAGAAAAAGGGCAAAGTCCAATACGTTGTTTTTGAAAATTCCCCAGAATTTTTTTTAACAGAATTGTCGTTTGTATGTATATGGGCAAATCTAAAAAATAGGTACACTTCCAAAATAAAAATTTTAATTTTTAAATTTGCGAGCACACCTATGTTTTATATATAATTTTGTTCGTAATCTTTTAATAAATCGATTAATATAAGTGTAATTCATTTTCATCAAGTGCTTCAAAAATTAGACGAGAAATAAACATGAAATAGAAAACAAAAGAATAAGCTGGGTTCAAATTACGCTGTACAAGTTGTAAACTTTGAGCAAAGCTTTTGAAAGTTGAACTCACTTAATTGAGACGTTCTAAATTCAATGGCATGCCCCGTTTTACCAGATTGGCTCCGGTTTTCGAGATAACGGTACTTGAAAATTTGATTAAATTTTAACTATTTTATAAATAACTCCCTCGGTTTTGAAGTTATTTTACTAAAATTTTGCACATAATAGTTTTTTAATATTACCTTAATTATTCCTTAAAATTATCGAAATAGGTTCACATTTACATATAGCTCCAATACAACTGATTACTCAGATATGTGTTTTTGCGCTATAACTCTAACTTCATATCTGAATAATAAATTGTGTACATGCTATATGTTAAATTGAACCTATACTAAATTTTAGCCTGTTTAATTGGAGGAGTTATAACGCAAAACAACGTCTCTGATCAATCAGTTGTATGGGAGCTAGATGTTTTAGTGAACCTATTTCGAAGATTTTATGGAATAGTTAAGGTAATATTAAAAAAACGGTTATGTTAAAAATTTTAGTCAAATATCTTTAAAACTCAGGGACTTTTCTATAAAATATGTAGTTAAAATTTAAGCAAAGTTTCAAGTACCGCTCTCTCGAAAAATGGAGCCAATAGGGTAAAACTGAGGACGCCATTGAATTAAGAAGGCTCCAATTAGGTAAGAGCAACTATCAGAACAAGTGTCGAAAAAAAGTTGCTTTGATACCACTCTCGAAATATTCTGACTAAAAGAAGGAGCATCATTAAAAGTAGTAAATCAGAGTTTTTACACACTTCTAGAGAAACAATTTTTGAAGCATTTTACAGGTATATGTAATTTTATAAGGACTAGCAGTTATAGAAAAAGTTAGATCGTTTCGACGTATTTTCCAAAAGTGCCTTCAATTAAGGTGTTTTTGAAATAAAAATGACGCTCAAGATCGCAGAATATTTTATCTTTAAAAGTTAGTTTATTCTGAAAGCACACCTCTTGCTAAGGTATCAAATTATTCGTAATTGTTTGTAGAATACAATACATACTTAAAAAGTTCTTAAAATTAAATGCTTCAAAACCTATATGCGATAAACCGAAAATTTTGAAAATTGTGAAATGTGGAGTTACAGACTTTGAGTTACTTGCCATTTCGTTATTTTTTAATGCACACTTTTCTCACCTACTACATATGAAGTATACACATAAGTGCTAAATGCCCATTAAATTTCAAGTCAGAATATGGTGTGCTTCAAAAGTTATGACATAATTAATTTTTCCCCTCTTAAAAATTACGTAAAAAATTCACTTGTTTTCCTTATTTTTTTAATTTAAACACCTATATTTCAAAAGTTATGCAGCAAATTGATCCAAATTTTTTGAGGCTTCAAGTATACGTCAGTGAATTATATCCAAAAGCAACCAGCTTGATTTAGTTTACAACAGTGAAAATAAAGCTAAATAACACAAAGGTTACCTGTTTTTTAGATTTGCCCATATACATATTTTATTTGTTTTACTTTTTATTTATTTTGTACAAAGAGAAAGCGATTGAGATCAAACACAATTATTTTATAATTTATTTAATACACATGAATTAATTAATAAAAGTCATCTGTATTATAACACTGTTCAACAGCAGTTCTGCAAAGTAACAATGGTATATTTCTGAAAGAAGTAATCATTTTGATAAGTTTAAGGGTCCATTTGCTAAGTCCATTTGTAGAAAATTTAAAGGGGAGGAAAAACAATTTTTCAAAACATTTCCTTCAAGAATTTTGCAGAGGGCTCCGTTGTAAATTAAAAGATTCAGAATTTTTGGTGAGCTTATCGTTTTTTCTGTGCCTCTTTTGGACTTAGTACATTTGCCTTTAATTGAATATAAACTTGAAGACGTTGCGTTTTTAATTTACCTTGCTTTCCATACCGAAATATGAGTTTTCATAAAAAGTGGACTTAGCAACTTTTCACTTTAAGCTAGCGATATGTTAATGAGATGATTATAGGTCTTTCTCTGTAGGAATTTTTCATTGGCAACTAAACTGCCAAAAATTTTTAGATATTCACAATAATAATTTGATGAAAAGAAGTCCGGAAATAAAATTTTCACTGAATCGGGTTTCGATATAAGTACTTTCTTCCGATACCTACTCAGTACTCGGTTCAAAAGTATCGATACCAATATTACTTGGTATCGTACGAAAAGTATCGAGTATGTACTTGTATTTACTAGTATCGTTTTATCCCTACGCAGCCGTACTGCGATGAACATGATGTCGGTGGACATATAAGTAATTTTTTCGCAACTTTTCATACCCTTCCTCTCGTAAACTATTTTTCCCTTTCTCTAGCCCGCGGTCGCACTTTCGCCGCTGTGCGGGCAAAAAAGAGTCCACCTCTGGTGTTGAGTGTTAATTCTATTTAAGTAATTTTTGGAGTAAAGTTTAGGTTGACGGGAGTTGAACCTTTGGTACAAAATGTTTTGTTCTTTGATGCAGAAAGCTAAGGCTGTAGCCAGGGAGTTTGGTTGCATGGTCCGTATTCTAGACCCTAAGGGATTTTTTAAGCCGCTGAGGAAATAGTTTAGGCACATATCAGCATACAGATCCTTCTTAGCTTTTACCATGGTTAGATCCTGTTCCTGTAGTAGAACATTATTGCACAGCGCTGTTTGCAGCTGAACAATTGCACTGTAGAAGTTCTCGTCTGTTTTGATGAATTGCGTAGCATTATTAAAGTCTCAGATGAGAGAGGTTTCCGTCCGTTTGTCGGAGTAGTGCAGAATGAGATTTCTTTTTATGTCGTCCCAAACCAGTGGGGTGCCGTACATGTTAAGAATCTCATTTCTTACCAATTTTTTTTCTTATGGCTCGTAAAAGTATTTTGCCATAGGGGGTGTTGTCTGTTCCTCTAATATAAACTAATATTTCCTCCGCTTTAATTAAAAATTCGTGGAGCAGTTTTGAATTGCCGTCAAATTTTGGTGAGTCTTTTATGGCGTCCGGGATTCTCAAAGAATTAAAATTGTCCACCTCGCTGAAGCCAGTGGACCCCAGTTGGTCGTTGAATTTGAATTTTTTAATCCTTGCCGTAGCAGAGTTTGATGCTATCGGAAGGACTAAGCGAAAGACTTAAAAAAACAATTTCTTTAGTTTTTGGTTAATTGGTTAACCTCACCGTAGCAGAGCTTGATGCTATAGGAAGGATGATGCCAGCGTAAGATTTCAAAAAAAAAAATATTCTATTGTTTTCGTTAACCTCACCGTAGCAGAGTTTGACGCTATCGGAAGGATTGTGCCAGAAGGGTAGATTTTGTTTTGATGGTAATTTTGTTTTCAAAGTTAGATGATCATTACTGTAGTAGAGTTGAGGATCTTAATTCAAAATGAGTATAGTAATGTGTAGTCTTTGCAGAGTTTGATGCAAAGGCTAGCAATTAGTTGATTAAAATTCTTTTCCTCGTTTGTTTGTTAGAACATACTATATGTTTTGCTCACTCACACTGAAAAATAAACGAATGTCTTTTCCTTGAAGTTCGTAATGCAACAGTGAGGGATAGAAATAGTCCAGTATTCAGTCCTTTGATCCTGCTCCTTGTAGTGCTTAGTGATGGCAAAAAAAATTTAATAATCGATTAATCGGTTAATTGATTAATCGAAAGCACTCGATTAATAATTGCTATTAATCGTAAGAAAATAACCGATTAATCGGTCATATCGATTAAAATCGAAAATTAATAAAAACCATTTATAAGTTATAAAAACTGACTTACACCCCGTGTCGAAATTATAGCGCACGACAAGATTATTTTGGGTTATTTAATTTTAGTTATTTTTTAAATATTGCTTATTCTTTGGCAAAAAAAACTTAGAAATATAAATATATCAAACTTCCTGCAATATTAAACAAAAAATCAAAAAAAAAAATCCAGTTTTTTAATTAGATTTCTTAGAAAGATTTTCAGTATGCAGTTTTGTGGGCCATTAAATTTTTATATGAAAAATTCCAAGACTTAAGTATCAGGCATTTACCTCTCATTTTTGGTATTTTTCTGTTTGGTAATGGTGTTGCTTATTTTCTTCCATATAAACGAGAAGAAAATGCGCAACACCGAATTCGGAAAATAAAATGAAAATATGTGCTTACCTGGGTTGTGATTTTTTAGTAGCTACTTAGGTTAAGCTTGTGTTGCGGCTTTTGGCAAAAATATTGTTTAAAAAATTTACAGAATACGAGAGTGTAAAAAACATGTCAACTTATTTTGATTCATACATTATTGTGTGCGTAAATTAGTAAATTTTTGATGGTTTCTTTTCGATTATTTTGAAAAATTAATTGGTTAATCGCTCAATTAATCGAAAGGAAAATTTCGATACAATTAAATCGTTAACCGAATGAAAATAACCGATTATAATCGTTTATTCGATTAATCGTGCCATCAGTAGTAGTGCTCGATGCACTGTGGAAATGGTCTTCCGGCTGGGTACACTTACACTGAAACCTGTATGTTGCGCCCCATCGACTGCGCCAGGTAACAAGTTGGGAAGAACCCAGGTAAAATATATAACAACCACTAGCTCCTCAACTGGAGCTATACACCAACTAAAACACTCAGTGCTTCATTGTAAACTGTCGAATCCGTTCTTTATTGGAAGTTGGTTGTATTTATAACTATAAAAGTGATTATTCTACAATTATATAAAATGCTTATTATATCAGGGTTTGAAAGTGCTGTAATTTTTTTATTTTATTTACTTTTGATATTATTCAACTTCGGCATATCATAATAGCAAAAGCAAAGCAATAGTAAATAAAAAAATAGCCTATGCTTGACTGCCGCTTTGCTGTGAAGCTCCGACAGCTATCGAATAGTTCATAAGCAATTTGCGGCAGCACAGCGACAGCATAGCCTCAGCAAAGCAACAGTAGTTTGTTTATTGCTTTGCTGTGAAACTACAAATAACAAACTACAAACCCAGTGGGAAAATTTAATGTATATTAATCGAAAAAATAATCAGTAAAACAACCCTTTTCATATTCGAAAATGCATTTTTTCCCCAGGCCTATGTCCTGAGGAAAGTGGGGCATTCAAGTGTGCATTACCTAGTATCGAGAAATGAATGTGTTTTAATATGAAATTTTTGGAACTTTTTGAATACATTAGAATGCTGGTTACATAGTTAGCAATAATATAACCGAGAACTCATAAGAAATACATTACATTATTTATCACGCATGTAATGCATTACAACTTTTCCGGTTGGGTATGTATGTATGTATGAATTACGTATGTTTGTATCAAGGCGAATTAATACAAGGTGGTGTTATTAGACCAGCAGATTCCTTCTTCTTCCATTCGCAACAACAAAAATAACAACAACAAAAACTCGTCAGTCACAGTTACTCGTACATGCATATGAATGCATGGGCGTATGAGTGATTATTATATTTAGACATTAAGTAGCAATAGGCGACAAAGTTTTAAATTTTAAGTACGTACATACATACTATGTATGTATGTATGTGCTATTTAGTTTTGTAAGCTCTCCATATATTGTTTCTCAAATAATGGCAATTCATTGATGGCTTTATTCAAAAGTGCAGAGTTTAGCTTTACTAAAAGAATGTCTTCTAATGTGTCTTGATTTAGCCTACTGCGATTATCCGTTAGAATTATCTTCAAAGAGGAAAACGCTCGCTCGATGGTAACCTGTTAAATACACATACACATTTAATAGGAAAAAATTGCAAATTAGTTTACCTGGGTAGGGGGAATAGCGAAGCAAACGTTGCTTAATGCGTACAGCTCAGGTTCGGAGTGTTTTCTCTCTTTCCAAAATTGCAAAATATTGACATCGCTGCGCACAAGTGGCAAATGAAGATTTGCAATTTTTGAATAAGCAGACAGCCAGAAGTGGCATCCATCTTTTGCATTAAAAATGAATTCAGCATCTCTTCTGCTTCGTCTTCGAAGGCATTTCTGTTTGCTAATAAAGCATTATCGGCACTCATATTTTCTAACACTACAGAAATAGTGCGAAGTTTTCCCCACAAGCGCTTTAAGTAATCAACGGCTTCTTGCCGTTTTTGGGTATTTAAGATGTGATGGAACCTTGCATCTAAAAAGAGGCATGCTTTAAAGCTTTCGTTCTCCAGAAGCTTTGCTGTACGCTTCTCCATGCTTTCTAAAAGTTTATTTCCAATTTTCTTGATCAGTTCTTTGTTATGATTATTTTCCACAATTCGTTCTATTAACATTCTGCACTTTAACCACTGCGCATAAAAGTTGCCGCAATGCAATTGCTCCGCCTGAAACATAATTATAGTTTTAGGTAAGGGATCAAAAACAGTGCCATAGCATTCCATGAAGTCCCAAAGAACATCAGAATTTTCAAAGTTTTCTTCGATACTTTTGTTTCTCACAGACTCAACTGCACTGAGAAGTTCTTTTGCAGACAAAAGCGTTTGTATCATGTTAAAGGTAGAACCCCATCTTGTAGAGCAATCAAGTTGGGAAATTTTAGATTTCTTAGTTCGAATGCATCTTTAAATCCATTTGATGGTTTTCGAACAAATTTTGTAAAGTTCCTACAAGTTAATAAAATGTCCTTAATTTGTACATCCTTCGTCACGTCTAGCGCGCACAGCTGAGCTGTATGGGCTGCACACCTACAAACTTGTATATGCTCAACGCGAATATCTGATGCTCCTTCTAAATTATCTATATTGTGTAAATATGTACCGTTAAGCGCTTCTATTTCGTGGTCTTCGTAGTAATCAGACAAAGTTTTTGTGGTTTTTATCATGTTAGCCCCATTATCGGATGTAATCGAAATTATTTGGTTAAATTTAACATCGTATTTTTTTATCGTTCTTAAGACTTCTGCAGCCAAATTATTCGACGCGCTTGCACCAATGCCCTTTAACTCCACCATTCCCAATATAAAAGATCGAATTTAATCGTCTTTTATAAATTGAGCACTTATGCCGAATATGTTGCGAGACAGCCTTGATGCGCTGTCAATTTTAAGAGACAAAATTCTGGAGTTCATTTCGCTCTTCATTTCTAGTCTTATATTTTCTGCAACCTTATTGAGTGTTTCTTTGCAATTTTTCGCATTTAATGTAAACCGCTTGCCAATTTTTTCTGCCAATCCATCGCAAATCGGATCAACGAGGTTTCTTAGATTGGGAGAGTTCAAAACATTAAATGGAATACTATCCTCTGTAACCAAGCCAATGTACGAGCGGAAAAGTATTTTTTTATTCATTTGAATTTTAATTATTTGTTTTTT
>NW_023458563.1:7043701-7047319 GCF_013731165.1 Rhagoletis pomonella | reverse complement strand
TTTTTTGGGCGAAATTATGTGAGATGCTGAGATAGTCGAGTTCATGGCATTGGAATTGTTTATTCCTATTTTGTGAAGTTTTTACAAATGAGTTTTTAAGTTGTTTGCTCTATTGTTTTTTAAATTTGAATCGCAATATTTGCATATAGCTCTTCCTATATCATTGTTATTTTCAAAATGATCCCAAATACCACTTAAATTATTTTTTCGTGGGGCCATCGTTTTTGTTAATAGCTTTAAATACACTGAACTAAGACTTGGTCAAAAGCAGTTCCAAGCTAAAAAGTAAGTAAGCAAAAGTAAAACAAATTAACAAATGGTTGGCTCTTCAAACCGTTCTACGAACTATTGAAACTTACGATTCGCAGGAAAGCAAAAGCGAAGCGAAAGGAATAAACTTTTGTAACTGAGCTGTGTATAGAAAAAATAAAATCAAATTTCAAAAGCTAAAGAAAATGTAAATCAGTTCGAATCAAAACTTAAAAAATTCAAAGTATGGCAATAGCAAAGTTATTAGTGCTCTTGCTACTTTGCTGATAGCTTTTCAAACCCTGTATTATATACTTATTGCTTATTGCAAAACATATGCTTATTGGAAATAATATACTTATGACTTAGTTATGTATTATTGCTGGTGTAAGAAGTTCCGGGTCGGCGGCCTCTTACGGTGCTGTAACTCTCGTGACCTAACGCAGCTAGCGAATAACTTCTGCTTGTGAATGTAGTGGTGCTCGCGCATATGGGCATTCCCAGCCGACCAAATATTCACAAACGAATCCGTAAACAGATGTTTTGCGGACCAAAATTTTGAAAACGATAATCACTAACCGAATTTTTTCGCGACGACGCGTCGCTATTAGTGATAGAACTTTTAAAAAAAGTATCGCTACTAGTACTCATATAGAATACTCTAAAAAGGAATCGATGCCAGTACTCATATTTGCAAAAAAGTATCGATAATACTCGTATGTACTTCCACGTATTCTCAAAGCAAGCTCAAAAACGAAACAAAAATCAGATTGCTTTGCTTTTTTCACCTCTTCCTATTTGATAATTGAATAGTTTTAATCGGATCTAATGGAGTTTTTGGAATAAACTTCAATAAGATTAGTTTTACATGCGTAAATTAAATGTTTATAGCAAAAGCTTATTTCAAGTTTTTAAATGCAAATATTTTATAATTGTTCGACCCGTATATGTAACTCTTTATAAATAACTTTACTTTGAAAATTAAATGCAAATGTAGAAGTCGAGAAGCAAATGTGGTGAAGCCCATTCTCTATTGAAAATATAAGCTCTCTTTAATAAAAAAATTTCTTCAAGAATGGGCTGGATTTCGAATTCACAACGAAGGTAGAATACTTGGGTTAACGATTCGGAAGACCATCCTCTTCCACCATTCATTATCAAAAGTGAGGCAAGATATTTTTCAATTATTTAAACATTTTAAACTGAAGCCAATGTTAGGTTTAGTAAGAATTTCATAACTGTGTCAATTACAAGTAGGTCACTAAAACAAAATATGAATTAATTATTAGTATGGGAGTATACATATCGTCGCCCGTATGCCATAAACATGAATGTGTAAAAATTTAAATTTTGGGAAATCAAGGTTGAAAGTTTTTTTTTAAGAGACTTAAGTAACCCTACATTTATGCAATTGAAATGGTAAAATATGTGCTTTCGGTGTACGCATGGTATTCTGGGTTTTGGTATAACAAGGTTAACCTAGTCAACCCAATAACTCAAAACTGATAAATTTGCACATTCATGCTTTTGGCATGAGGGAGACGATATGCGAATTAAAAACTTTAGAGGCTGATTCGCGGTTTTTATATATTTATTGGGTAATTAAATTACTTATAAAAGTGCTTAACTCGTCGGTACTTTTCGGCCTTCACGATATTTACTCAGTACTCAGTGGAAAAGTATCGATTTGTCGATACTACTCAGTACTCATGAAAATCGATATTTTCGATATTATGTATTCGGTACTCGTATTTTTCTATCACTAGTCGCTATGTTTGTGGCAGGCAAAGTTTCGTTCTCGAATGATCATCGCATCGAATGATCTCCGCATCGTTAGCGGAGAAATTTTGATCTTTTTTCGGATCTTATACGAAAGTGGTCACTGTCTCATTCCGATTTGGTACCGTCATATAAAAAAGCAATAGGTACGTTTTTATTATTATATGGTGGAATATATAGAACGATATATTAGTACATAAAACATAACTAAAAATTCATTAGCCGCCTCTTTACTAATACACAGACACACATTTCGCTAAACCAAATAATTTTGAAAGACTCCCCTTTAACGAAAAATTATCGAGCTAGCGAACATATACTTTCGCAAATTGTTCACCAAAGCGAATCATAATTTTTGTGTCGGCTGGGTTATGAACAATAATACTCTCTCACTTTCAGCTTGCACTGGCTTGTGGTAGAGTACCCACACGCGATGCCAACTTGAGAAGTATTTTCCGTTTTGTGGGGAATTTGTCTCTAAGTTGGGAATAAGAGAATGAGCCGCTGTTATCAGGGATTTTGAGACTACTTAATTTTTATGCAATAAAGAAATAGTTTAGCTATAATTTATGATCTTTAAAATGCCAGTCTTTTTAAGTATCGGCTTTGTTAGAGTTGACATCCCTGGTAAGTACTTACGCATACTTGCCCTCGTATTCCGGTTGCACACTCAGATGCAACTCGCTTAAATTTTCTTTCTTTCCCCCCGAGCTTTGGAATCCCCCTTCATGTAGACCCTGTACCGCAGTTGTGCACGCTATCAGCACAGTGCAAATGTGCTGAGTTTGCCTATCTCGACTTTAAAGCGCGGTGAACATTAGAGCGATACGATATGACATATGCGGTGTGATAGCAAACCGTGCCGCTCGGCCGATGCGCAAGCGATATATGTCGCCGCAGTGTTGCTATCATGTAAGTGTGCACAGTTTTCATCGCTTCGTACCAATTCCCACGTACTAAGCATGGCGATGTGGCTTTAATATCGCATAGCTCATCGCTTCGCCTATCGTATCGCTCTAATATGCACCGTGCCTAAGACGATTGTACCGGAAATTAAAACTTTTGTAACGTTGCCAGAGCACTCCTAAAATTTATATCTTGAACACCAAATTATTGACTAACAAATTTTTGCGAAAATCTCTGAAACCGAATCGTAAATGCACTGCAGAGAGTTTCACGCTGTCAAACGACTACAAATGACTTAGGGCCGGTTACGCAATATCTGCTTAACACTAATCTGCGGTTAAACATCGTTAGCGGCATCTTCGACTCCATGAATACAACAAGGTAACTATGTTTAACCGCAGATTAGTGTTAACCAGACATTGAGTAACCGGCCCTAAGGGTCGCTCAATATCCGGTTAACACAAATCGGAGCTAAAAGCTTCGGTTAAGTACAACGACTGCTTTATCGATCATATGTTTAATGCATATGATAACCGCGGTTGCCATTCCCAATTAATTTTTCGGACCAAAAAATGGACCAAATGGTAAAAAAATGCCAAATTTTTATTACATCGGGAACATCCAAAGTGCATTAAAATTGTATGTTATTACTATTTAACGTTATAACGTGTTATACTATTTAAC
>NW_023458563.1:7018534-7043601 GCF_013731165.1 Rhagoletis pomonella | reverse complement strand
TTTTAAATTATAATTTGTTTCTTAATTTCGTTTTACTAATGCTAAATCAAAAAATTTGCGCTAAGCTGCTGCGGAATTGTGAGGTAGACTAAAAATTTTATGAACTAAATCACACAATTTTCCAAGGGGAGCTTCACCCACTCCATTTTTAATCAAACTTACTTGATCCCAAAAACGTTCTATATTGGTACATTTTTTGAAGTTACCTTCAGTCAGCCTCAATTTGCGAAATAGAAATCGAATTATATCTGCGTCATTTACCAATGCAGGAAATTGGCCGAGTAGGGGCAAAATTGATACATCAGTATCCGGAAGAACTTTATGTGGTGTAATAATTTCAAGATGTTTACTATCTTTTCGATTGAAATCGAAATTTTTTTCATGTGCTAAATGCTATGATTTAAGTTTTGCTACCTTTCCATATTTTTGACAGCCACTTTAATATTCGTCACCGAGTAATTTAAATTAGCAAGAAACCGCGATATTTTTTGTAAGCGTGCTTTGACAGATGATTAGCCATGCCATATTTGAAGATCAGTGGCAAGGCGAGTTCACACATGTAGCAGGTGTTGCCAATCGGCCCTATGCTGAATATCGTCATCGTCAACGATCGTCCGCGCATCAGTAACATGGATGACGATGGCCGTATCGTCACTTTTACTGACGATGACGATATTCAACATGGGGCGGAATATTCATCAATTAAATAGAAAAAATTGAAAACGCGAAACTATTGCATGAAGTCAAATGGTAATAATAACCTAACCAAAGGCTTGTGAAATGGACCGTTTTCTAAAGAATTGGACCAAGCGAAAAAAATTGACCAAATTTGGTCCATTTGGACCAAAACGGCAACCGTGGTGATAACTTGACTTTCAAAAAATGGCCCTAGGGGTAGGGCTGCCAGACGTCCCGGTTTTCCCGTACATGTCCCGGTTTTAGACTATTTGTCCCGGTGTCCCGGTCTAACCTTAAAATGTCCCGGATTTCGTTTTAGTGTCCCGGTTTTTGATTTGATTGCACAAATTTGAATAAAAGTTCAAAAATCACTACACTAAGAGAAAAAACGCGTTTCAATATTTAGAAAAATGTTATGAATTCACTGAGGGAAATAACGCATATTTAACATGAATATTTTCAATTTGATTATCGTTTAAAAATGTTCGCATTTAAAAATAATACTTTCATAACACGCACGCGTGGTGTTAATTCAAACTCAACATTTAAATGCACATTTAAATGTCTGGCTGTAGCTGAGTACGCGAAAATGCTTGCCACAATTTGCTAATTTCCAGAACGTCACGGTTCAATTCCTATTACAACCAGCTTGGAATTTAAATATTTTCTTAACTTAATTATGAAAAAGTAATCGGTAATTGCAAATCGCTTCATTTTAATATGAGCGTATTTGAATTTAATATTTCTATACTAAATACTAAAATTTGTATGTTTAAATGTATTACGAGTTGGGTTAGTGTTCTTTCATATGAGTATTTTTTTAATTTAGCATGATTTTTTAATTCTAAACTTCTTTCTCTCAGTGCACCGCTTTAATTTGTGAAATAGTCACATTTCGAGATAGTTGAACTTTGCACAAGCAATAGTTCAATAAATACGTTCAAAATGACGTGCACAGAGTTTTACAATTATATTAAGGAAAAGACAGAAGTTTTGAGACAAGTTCACAGCAACGAAAAATATGACTTATATATTAATGTTATCTTGTACTTAATTTTTTTTTTTTCATGAAACCTATAGTACTTATAAGCAAGGTATATTCAACAAGGTAGAAGTGATAATTCAGTCGAGCTCTCTCATAGCTGACTGTAATATCAAAAAATGTAAACAAAGAAATTAACCCTTTACCATATTTGATAAAACTCAGTGGACCATATGCATAGAATCTAAGAATTGCTTTTATTTAAGATTTCATACCTTTCACTTAAATCTATTTGAACAAATCGAGTAAAAGGTTTTAAATTTTAAGTAAAAGCATTTGCTTAGGTTTTATGCATACGGCGCAATATCTTTGAAATTAAGGTTTTTGTAAATATAAAAATATTTAAAATCTCATTAGAATCAGCTTCATTTTTGTTATTGCATTTTTGTACAAAAAATTACACACTGAATAAAAAACACTCATTTATAAAACCGTTTTGACAATTTTCTTGCTTTTACTATCCCAATGTTTTTCAAGATTTATTATTTATTCAAATACTTACTTTTAAAGTATATTAGACATTAAAAAAAGTTTGATTCTTCTAAATTTTCATCAGAACTTAACTTCAATAATCTAGCTATTGAATTTTTGCAATTCGAAGTTTCCTTTCCTTTAAATTTATTAAAAATTACTTTCAGTTTCTTTACGTCAACAAGGAATTCTAGTTTAGGTTTTATCAGACCACCATTTGAAATTTGGCTTATCCATGTATATGAGTTGGAGATTTTCTTTTCATACTCGGTATGATAAATCCTGCAATTGGGAATAACCGCGTCCGCTTAGAAATACTCGGCTGCGATGGGCAACAAATAAAGTAACGCCCAGACGTGAAGTGTCTCCTAATTGTCGTTTCACTTGACAATCGGAGGTTTAAAATAACGCACAAGTTTGTTGTCCTGGCTCTTGGGAAACACAACGCACCGCCCGTAATTCCTCTTAATTTTATTATGTATTTAAAATCAGTCGCAAAGTTCACAATTGAAAATTTAAATAAAATTAAATATTAAGATTTTGAATAGTATAGGGTTAAGAGTTGACATTTCAGTCACAGTTCAAAAGAGAGAAATGTCGAAATCACTTCTACCTTGTTATGCCTTGCTTATAAGTACAATGAAAATTGAAAATGTAGCTTTTGAGCCAATTAATAAAGTGCAAGTCTGAAGTTGCCAGCAAATTTCGTTGATTTTTAGCATTTATTTTGTTTGCCGACAGTGTCTTCCATACAAAAAGAATTATCGAACATAGTTTGTATGGAAGAAACTCTCAGTAAAAACAATACCAAAAATCAACTAAAATTTAATGGGCTGCAAAACTTCATTTTAAAAATTTTCATAAAAAGTGTAGAATGTTGCAAATTTGTATGAAAATTTATTGAATTTTCGCGAGTTTAGCACAAAGTTTAAAAATTTTATTTTTATGTTTTTTCATATATTTAGTATAAACTGTATTTTTATAAAGAATAAAAAAGGTTCATGCATTGTGAAAAATTCTCTGAGCTTTAGTTGTGATAAGTTGTTTTGTTTTGTTGGCATACGTTGTAATGTTGTCATGATCTCATGTTTTTATGTTTTTGTTTTTGTATGTCAAAATAAAATTTCACTACATCCTTTCGCACGTCGAAATGAAAGAGAAGGGAGCGAGTGGTTCTCCCTAAAGTGTCCCGGTTTGGCAACAGAGATATCTGGCAGCCCTACCTAGGGGTCGTTTTCGCCATCTCTGGTTAACACTAACCTCCGGTTAAATATATTTACCGACGTAACCTACTCTCTGCTATATGCGTGGCAGTAGCGCTCTATGAAAACGGTTGAAAAAACGGGCTCGCTTATCTCTATAATCCGTCTTTATTTGCACTAAATCATGCATTATCCTCTTTCAAAAGTGAATAAGCGGCTGAACAAATACATACAAATTTCATGAATTTGTTCGAGCGTCGAGATATAATTTTGTGTACATATTTCATAAAAGCTATTGGGGTTTCCACTATAAGAATGGAGAGTTTTACCTTTAAGCTAAGTCATACCTGTTTTACCCCTTATCGATGGGACGGGCCATTTTCCAAAGTCAGCACACCATTATTCAATCAAAGTTGCGCTCGGAACACGGTATGACTTATGTATTAGCTGCATCCGGTCATAATCGCTTACGCTTCACGCCTGATTTATGTGACTTGAAAATATTTTTCACTATACGAAACTATATTGAAATTGGATCTCATTTGGGTTAAAGTAAACGACAACTGTGAAAAAATATCAACCAATACATTCAAACAAATTGTTAAATAAACATATTTACATTTTTTGTTTTGTCTATCTGGATTACTGTATACTGTGGGCTTGGCTACCAATTCACAAATGATTGGAAAACAATTTTTTTTTTTTTAAGTCTCACCTTTGAAATGAATATGTTAGTATTCGATTCAAGAGCTAGGTCATTCTCCAGCTAAACGGAACCTCCGTTATCCTATGTATTTTCCCTTCGTTATGAATTCGAAACCAGCTCATTGTCGAATTGAAATTTTAATGAACTGGATTTCACTTTCTCTCTTGTTACTATGGTTTTTGTTTTTTTTCCGAGCCCACTTCGAGTGTATTTCCAATATATTATGATCGTTGGAACACTAAGGTTGGTTATGAGTTCGTTCTGAGCTCGATATACATGTTGGATATCCAAGGTCGTTTTAGAATGTTCGCCTCAATGTTTAAGTTCTTTAAGTCTGTCTTAAACAGAAGCATTTTTTAAATAGCTCTAAATATAAAGTTATTGTTTCCTTTTATTTAGACTTTGTTTTAAATATTTTTTTTTATTCAAATCCCTAGCTATCTGTCTGCCTTTTGATCACTTCGTTATGTTAATGATAGACAATTATTTACCGTTTACCTTTACAATCCCATAGCTAGTGTTGCCAGAAGTGAAGATTTATCTTTAAAATTAAGGTAGTTTTCATAAATAACCAGAACAATCTTCAAATGAAGATAATTAAAACAAAATAAAACTCCATAGGAAAAAATCTTCACAGTGAAGTTATCTAGCAGCACTTGAAGATTTTCTTTGATAGTTGGCAACAAAATTTTTCTTGTTTGTCATCAATTTAATGCTGCACACGCCAAAGAAGGACTGCTAGAATTCTACTGCCAAATATGGATATGAGAATAATAAAACGTTAAACTGTGCACAATGGTTTTTGGTACATAGTGCACTCAGTGATGCCAGACATTCTCTGTCAAAAATCCCACGAAAATCGGGGAAAAATCCCTCAATTTCCCACATCTTAAAAATTTATCCCACAAAATTCCCACAGAGCTCAAAACATATACATATGTCGGTAGTAAAAATGTAACTTTCATATGTACATATAGGTACATATATTTACATATGTTACGTATGTTTTGTTATTGTTGAATACTTATTGACAATTGTACAAATTATTCGCATTGTGTAAGCGAATATGATTTTTGGTAACATTAAAGTTAAAGCACTTGACTTCTTTTGATTCAAAAGCAACTCTTATTTTGCATATACTATTTAACATTTCATTAGATAATTTGTTCCGCTTTTTACATTTAACATCAGTTATAATTGAAAATATTCTTTCTGATTCAGCGTTTGAATTGGGTAATGTGAGAACAATCTCAACCAATTTCTTAAGATTATGAAACAAAAAATTGACATTATAACTTTTTAAATTTATAATTTGACTCCACATCACATCTACAGGTAACTTTTTTAAATCTTTTTTTTTTTGTGTTTCTGTTAAACTTATACAAATATTTTTGTATTCTGCTTCTATAAGGTGAACATTAAGATTTAATCTTTTGGCTGTTGCAAAAAGTGTTACATCATTGCTTTTACAGATACCGAAAGCAACATCTTGATCTAAAAACTGCAATTCTTCGAAAATGTCATGAAAAGGCAAACGTGAAATTATTTGAAAAACAGAAACTTTATAAAAACACAAACATTTTTCCCTGAATACAACTCTTTCCTCCAAACTTAGATTTGACAAAATATCTTCGCATTCATAACCAACATTAACATCGTTGGCGTCAAATAAATATGCAGCTGGACTTTCCAAAGTTTTTAATTGGGATTCCACGGAGTTGTAAAAAAATCGGGCTTTAAGAAATTTCTCGCAATTTTCAGCACAAGTATCTTACTTTCTTGTGCTAATCGGTGAATGAGCATTTTTCGGCTTTGAAACAATGCGTTAAACTCATTGAAAAAGTTAAGAACATATTTGAGAAAACAAAAATACGCCTTGTTTTCAATTCTTTCCAACTCTTCATAAATTGTGTCAGCCTTTTTACGTTTATCTTCAAAAGAGGCTATGCGAAAATAGCTTTTAAGTGGCTCCCAGAAATCGGTTAAATATTCCAAAAAAATGATCTTCTGAATGTATTCCTATAGTTGCAAGCAAATCAAAATGTATACAACACAGCACACATATGTAGATTATGAATATAAATGCCATCACATGTTTGTATGAATTTCCTAGTGATGTGTACTCGAAAAATTATACCAAAGTACAGTACGAATGAAAATATTGATTGACAGCACAGTACGAGTGTGCTTAATGGGCGATTAGTTATATTTATGTAAGAGTTCCGATTATTCTTAGTCGAATTCTGAACAATTATGTATGGATAATTATGTTACATGAAAATTCCCTTTTTTAAAGGAAATGTCCCTTTTTTCTCTCTTAATAATTTTTGTTGCAAAATATCCCTCAAATAGGGAAATTACCCACAATCTGGCATCACTGAGTGCACTGTGGTTTTTGGTACATAGTGCACTGTGGTTTTTGGTACATAGTTGGCATTGGTAGGTAACAACTAATTTTCGTTTTTGTCATCAATTTACCTTGCATATACGAAAGCAAGAGAGGTAGATATTAATATTGGATTCTTTGAATATTCTCTTGACTTGATATTGCGTATCGAAATTCGCACTTAAACTTGGCGTTGTGAATTTGCTCAAGATAAAAATTATGGAGCGATACTTTTAAAACATAAAGTTAGTAATTTTCATAAGTAAAACTAATGTTCAAATAATATATAGTTATAACAAGTAAGAAAGTCTAAGTTCGGGCGGAGCCGAACGTTAAATACTCGGCGCACGTATTAAATATATGTTTTTCACCTTTCCGAAAGCTACCGCTAGATGGTAAGCCGGGGTGTATCAATTTTGAGTAAATTAGCGTCCTTAAATTTCGAATTATTGAAGTTTCAAGCATTTCTGAAATTTACCGTTATATGAAAAGCGGCCGTAATTTTAGTCCCATTCCAATAATTTTCAACGGTTTTCTTTTATGTGGCAAGCACAATAAAAATACCGAGTTTGGTACAAATTGGTAGAAGGGTTACCGATATACATATATGTGATCATAAGTGGGCGGTACCACGCCCATTTTCCACAATTTTACCATAAACGTATTTCTTGGCAAGCATCAATTTTGAATAAATTAGCTTCAATATTTACTGATTTATCGAAGATTTTGTATTTCTCTAAATTACCGTTATATGGGATGTGGGCGTGGTTATCGTCCGATTTTAAAAATTTTCGGCGATTTTGTATGCTGTACCAAGGCCAACAACTGTGCCAAGTTTGGAAGAAATTGGTGTAGCGGTTACCAAGATATTCACATGTAACCATAAGTGGGCGTGGCTACGCCCATTATCCAAAAATTTATAATATTCTTATTTTTCGTCTAAAAATTTTTGTAAATATCAATTTTGAGTGAATACTCTTCAGTAGTTACTCAAATATCGCAGTTTTCGTATTTCCGAAAATTACCGTTATATGGGATGTGGTTATTGTCCGATTTTTTAAATTTTCGGCCATTTAGTATGCTGTATCAAGGCCAACAACTGTGCCAAGTTTGGAAGAAATTGGTGCAGCGGTTACCAAGATATTCACATGTAACCATAAGTGGGCGTGGCTACGCCCATTTTCCAAAAATTTATAATATTCTTATTTTTCGTCTAAAAATTATTGTAAATATCAATCTTGAGTGAATTATCTTCAGTAGTTACTAAAATATCGCAGTTTTCGTATTTCTGGAAATTACCGTTATATGGGAAGTAGGCGTGGGTACAGTCCGATTTCGCCCGTTTTCAATACCAACCTACCTTGGATTAAGGGAAATCTACATACCAAATTTCGTTGAGATATCTCAATTTTTGCTCGAGTTATCGTGCACACGGACGGACGGACAGACGGACAGACGGACGGACAGACAGACATGGCTTAATCGATTTCTTTTTTCATCCTGATCATTTATGTATACATTTGTCTATATCTATCTCGATTCGTTTTGGCTGTTACAAACAACCGTTATGTGAACAAAATTAATATACCCTTGTGCACAAGTGCGCTCGGGTATAAAAATACTTGTATGTGTCGTGGACTAGTGAAATAAATCTGTTATGAATTCATGAGTATTTTTTTTTAATAAAATATTTATTAATTTTTCAAATACAGTAAAAAATCAAGTTTATTTGTTATAGAATCTTTAATAAAGATATTTCTAGAGTCAAAAGATATTATTAAAGTTTCAGTAACCTTACAATGGTTTTTTGAAGATTTTATCATCACTTGGAAGACTTTTAACAAAAATGTTCTGCCAACACTGCTATAGCACAAGACTATGCAGAATTATCCACATCGCGTTAACCGTAATCAGAAGAAGCACATCGTACTATCAGAAATTTGTTCGCCTACAGCAGAGGTTCCCAAACTTATTTTTCTCGTAGACCCCTTTTAAAACTGTACTGGTTTCGGTGGACTCCTTGATGCTCATTTCTAACACATTCCCTAAGCTCATCAAAAAATGTGAAGATTAAATCTAACGATGTAGTAATTTTGCATCGCGGGTGAGTTCTAAACCTGAATTCGGAGTGGCAATACTAAAAATAAAATATTTTCTTGTGGTCTATTTATTAAAATTATGTGATTACACACTTGCAAGTTCAAAAAAATAGAGCTCGTAAAGCCATGAAAGAACTATCTCGCTCTGAGGAGTAATATGTTTCAAGAGCACTAAATAAACTACTCACATGTATCACAGTCAGGTGTTTGTGCCACGTGAAGTGACCAGTCAGCAGTCCCGTCTTCTCAGTGAGAGGAAAAAACTAGATAGACCTTCTGAGATTGAAGGCAACATGAGGTTTGCCCACCTGAATCCACTCGATGGCTCCCAGTCATTGCTGAGCGAAGTGTCCACCCAGTTTCTGATGGTGGCTTCGTTGGTCGAAGTGGGGAGTGCTATGACTTTTTGCGGATCGAGGAATGCCTGGTCTAAGCCAACTGTGGCCAAAGGGTCAGATGTTTTATGTCCAGGTAAACCAAGCTCGTTATCTTTGCCAACATAATTTAGTCGGGACTTACATTGCCGAGCGAGTTTGGAAGTACTTAGATAGAGGGCTGGCCAATGCCCTAAGTGCAGCTTGGCTGTACCTGTAGACACGTCAACTCCTTCCACACCACGTAGTCTATGGATTTGGGGATTGCAAATACCTCAGCCTGGCAGGCCGAAGCATATTCCCCAAAGAGAAAAAGTGAAGCTTATCCCCATTAACTTCGAAAAATACTCCAGATCCTGATCCTGAGTCAGTTTTGGAGCCATCAGTGAAGATTTGACAATGTACGAGTGCGGCTTCAGTGGCTTAGTGCTGGAATTAAACCAGAATTCCCCCTCAGGGAACTCTCTATCTCTAGAATCTCTTCAACAGTGTTATACCAACATCGGTTTCTTTTTAGTCTGCCGGTGGCCCCACGCATGATAACAAAGTGACAGTAAGTTCACCAGTACGTCAAGAGCACTATACACAACTCAAAAAAATTAAAGGTAAATAAATAGGCTATATCTGCAACCATTTTGGTTCTTTACTATGGAAACCAGATGAATTTTCGTGGTACGCTGTCGAGTCTCCCGTGGACCCCTCGGGGTCCACCTGGACCGCTTTGGGAATCACTGGCCTACAGGATAAAAGTATGTACACTTTTTCGATGCGCGCATATGCAGTATGCGTGTCTTTTATCGTATTTATATATTTCACTAACTGCCTGTGTGAGGAAACCAAATAATGTAATTCTTAACAGAAGTGCCTAAAACCATGCAAAATTGTATGTTTTACCCAAACTTAACAGATGAAACTAGTTTCCGGTATTTCTCTTACCAAGGAATTCACAATAGAATCCATCATACCAGCGCCTGAAACTATACTATATTTACTTGCGCCGCAGCTATACAAAACATATAGCGTTTTTACGTGTTTTGGCAAATTACGCTCTGTTAGCCATAACTTTCACTATGTTGGTAACATATTTGTGCCAAGACCCCTGGACCATCTAGGGAATTGATTTATATTTTAAATACCATTGCCATCGAGATTGGAACTATGCTGAAAATTTCAAGTCTCTAGCTTGCCGGGAAGTTAGTTTAAAATTGATTGGAAATAAAAGCTTGTAAAAAAATTACTCTTGGAAGTACGTTAAGGGAACAGCCGTATGCAATGCATTGAGGAAACGTCAAGCTGTGAGGTTATAGATACTGTGCTGGTTTGGCAGCAAGAATTCTGGACGCTATCAATGATGGTAAGGGCCGTCGCTGGTCTTGCGTAAATTGCAGGTCAAGCGAAGTTGATATTTTCAAGTTATTTAGGCAAACCAGAAATGGTTTTACAGAAATAGGAAGAGTATTTTCAATACTGGCAGAAAAAGTTAAGCATTATGAAAATGCGTTTAAATTATTCAAATGCTTTGATACCTTGCAATCTGTTAAGGATATCCGTGTGTATAAACGTAAGCGTCTTCATAGTACATCTAAGGAAATTACTGCCGGTGCACGTCAGAATAATCTTCCGACGGACTTAATTAATCTATCTTCTCCATGTCCTCCAGCATCAGAATCCTCAGCCTGAAAAGAGCGTGTAACGAAATCTGCTTTGATTAATAACGAGCCTCAAGTATCTTCCCTTCCCCCATTGAAGTGGTGGCACCGTCTTCAAAGCCTGCACCGGCTTCCCTATCCTCAACTAGTAACCCAGCAACTCAACCCCTTCCGCCGATACTCCGGTCTGATACAAGGTAACTAGTTGTGGTTCCGCCAAAGAAGTCAATCTTTGTCTCTAGATTTTCGAGAGACACTTCCGAAGACGATATAAAGTTTTATATCTCATCAAAAATTAAAACTGTCGATTTAATCATCAGAAGATTTAATTTTAAATACGAAAAAATATTGTTTTATTTAAAATTGGCGTAAATTTAGATAATTTTAATACGCTACTTAGTAGTTCTTTTTGGCCCCCCCGGAGCTTTCGTTCGTGAATTCGAATATAGGCCCAAAAAAGGAAATAACTTAGCTAATATTCCTTGTCATAGCACTGAATCAAAAAACTAATTATTAAATCTGCTTTAAGTATTTCTTACCGAAACGTAAGAGGCTTAAATACTAAATTAACGAACATATACCTTAAAGGCCTTGAATGTAATTATAATATTTTTTCTTTCACTGAAACTTGGCTGAAACCTCACATTTTCAATTCAGAAATTCTTCCAAATAATTATCATATCTATAGACAAGATAGGGAGGACAGAATCGGCGGTGGCGTACTCTTCGATGTAGACTCTTCAATACCATCTAAAGAAGTTAGTCTTCCACACATTGATTCAGTAGAATTCAAATGCATTCGTGTACAGTTTGGAATATTTTATTTACTTAGCTCTATGCTATTTCCCTCCCCGATCTAACACATTGGTGTATTCACGACTCATCTCTTTAATAATAATAAAAATCCCAATGGTTTTTACCCTCCATTCTCGCCCATCCGCACGAGGGGCGCAGTCCGCATGACGTACGGAACCAATATTTTAAATTTTTTTGCGCCGAGTCACGATAGGCAGGAGTTTGTTAAGTGTCGAGATCTAAAATTGTTCAGCTACAGATATAGGGTGTGAACTCAATTAAATTTGTTGAAGTTGATTTGCCTTTGCAAAACCCATGTTGACAGTATGAAATGGTAGGTATCGCAGAGAGGTTACCTGTGCCCCGATAGTTCTCCACCGAGGACCTGATACCGCTTTTATGTAGCGGGGTTATGTACGATTCCTTCCATAAGGTTGGAAAGATGCCTTATTTAAGATTAAAATAAATTAAATCAGGCTGTTAACGGCTCATAGAGATAATCAGCACAATTTATAAGAAAACAAGTGGGGATCTGGTCAGGATCATAACTAAAAGACTGCTTTAAGGACTTCAGGTAATCTAATACATTATCGGGAGATATTATTGGGGTATGTATTGAGTTATTTGGACTTAGTTTAAAAGGATAGTCAAAGTACTGAAAGCAGTTAATTTATTGACTAGAATCTCTGATTCAAGGATTGTGTTGGGTGATTTTAATTTACCAAGCAGACCATGGAACACATCATTGACAATGATATCATACCTTTCGCGTCTAGTTCATGCAACAACGTATTTTTAGATGAGATGGCTGAACTCTGCCTAACTCAGGTTAATGTACTTAAAATTAAGTTTGGTTAAGTATTAGATCTTGTTAATGTTGATGATGCATCTAAGTCGACGAGTTGCTAACTTACGTATCCTTCTAAACCAATGATGGGCACACTAAGGGCGGTTTTTTTCATCTAACCATTCGATTACCGGCCACTTTATCCTTTCCATATACGAGTTTTCATTTTCTCATCAGCGCATTCATTTCTCGTATCGATAAACTATTCCTCAGCCGATGTAGCCTTTAAAAATTTGTTCCCAACTTTCAATAAAACATTGCCAACACTATTTTTTTGTTTAGTTTTGGTTCATGATTCAGATGGTTTTGTTTGTTTGTCTGGAATTTGGCATACGGTATGATGCAAAACGAAGAAAAAGTTGTTATGAGTAGTATTCCAATACTTCTAGAGTTCTTAAAAAGGAAAAAAGTTCTGGATATTTTGACACAAAAAAAATAAAAAATTGTGCTGAGCAGCTTTTCAATAGTTCTAGAGTTCCTGAAAAGGAGAAAAAAGTTCTGCAAAATTACGCCGAAAAAACACTTTTTTCGAAAAAGTTAAATATTTGAAAAAAAAAACTAAATCTGTTCTGAGTGGCTTTTTAATAGTTCTAGAGTTCTTAAGAAGGACAAAGAAAGTTCTGCAAAATTACGCTGAAAAAACACCTTTTTTCCAAAAATTTGAAAAAATTAAATAAAAAAAAAAATTAAAATTAAAAAGGAAAAAAATTTCTGTAAAATTACGCAGAAAAAAACATGTTTTTCCAATCGAAAAAATTAACTTTTTGAGAAAAAAAAAAATTAAAATTAAATCTCTTCTGCGTCGCTCTTCAAAATTTCTAGAGTTCCTGAAAAGAAAAATAAGTAAATAAGTGTGATCCACTACCACCCTGCTATGGAGATATCTTACGAAATTATAAGTGATGGTCAAAATTGCGGTACCCAAGCATACGAACCAAATATTCGCTTTGATTTTTCGAAAGCCAACTTTAAAAGGCTTAACAAACCACTGTCTAAATTGTCGTAGCCTGCATATAAAGAAAATATTGAACAAAGCGTTGCACTTTTAAATTTTACTTTACATAAATTATTTGAAAAGCATGTGCCCAAACGCATGTATGTTCCTGAAGAACAAATACAGTTATGGTTCACTAAAGAATTGAGAAATTTTAAAAACAGAAAGTCACGTTATTTTAGATTTCACAAAACACCCGGTTTACACTCATACTATGTAAAATACTTACTTTTGCGTCATAAGTTTGTTGAATTAAACAAACAGTGTTATAAAGCTTACTTGTGTAAAATCAAACGGCGTAATATAAACCTAAATCATTTTACGATTTCGTAAACTTCATGGGAAATGTACGTGGGTTTTCTTCCGCCATAAGGTATCAAAATAATGTCTCTAGTGATAATCAAACAATTTCGAACATGTTCGCTCAGTTTTTCAAATACAATTATTCCATTAACTCACATGCTAACATTGACTATCCTTTTAAACTATGTCCAATTAACTTAATAAATATCCCAGTAATATCTCCCGATGATGTAGTGGTTTATCTGAAATCCTTAAAGCAGTCCTTTAGTTATGGTCGTGACCAGATCCCTACTTTTATTCTTACAAATTTTGCTGATTATCTCTATGAGCCGTTAACAGCGTTATTTAATTTGTCTCTTAAAGAGGGCGTTTTCCAACTATATGGAAGGAATCGTTCATGACCCCGTTAGACAAACCGTTGAAACACTATACCGACGAACGGCGAGTTTTCGCACAGTAGTGCGATGACGGCGGCAACTTTCGCCCAAAAAATTTCGCTCAGTAAAACACAACTACGGCGACAACGAATTCAGCTGCTTACGACAAGGTACAACTAAAATTTTTACAAACAATAAGATTATTAATTTTTAACGAAAACTAATACATTATATTTCAATTTCGATTTAAAAACTTGAGAGTATTTAACAGATGGCCACAGTGTATCGTATTTTGTCGCTGCCGCCAGCGACGACGATGGAAATAAGTCTATCATTGCGAACAGTCTCGTTTGCTTTGGTTGTATTCGTTCTCATATACAACAGTGTGTTTTAATTTTTAAAGCGAACATTCGCAGCGAAAAATTTGCCGTTCGTCGGCATTGTGTTTCAGCGCAAAAGCAGTAGCAGATCTTATTTGAAGCAATTATAACAAATCAGTTGACGCATTCTATCTCTTCAGGCATTTCACACAGTCAACATGGATTTTGCAAGGGCAAATCAACTTCCATATCTCAAAATCATGTAGTGAAAGCAAAACTGTTGATGTTATATATACTGACTTCAGTAAAGCATTTGACAAAGTGTGCCACTCGTTGCTCATCTATAAAATAGATCTTCTTGGTATTCCACCTAATTTTCTACTTTGGATCTCTTCATACCTCTATCATAGACCACAAAGGGTAATGTTTGAAAATACTATATCTGACGTCATTGATGTTACTTCAGGAGTCCCTCAAGGTAGGCACCTAGGTCCGGTTCTGTTCTTGCTTTTTATAAACGATATTTCTACAGATACAGTCAGTCAATAATGTTTAGGTACAGCGAATTTTTTACAATACGGGCAACTATTATTTAAATATTTTATTTTTCGATAATTTTTTATAAAAATATGGTCAATTCTACAACAAAAAACCCCAAAATCAGGGTTCCAAACCTTGTGCAAAATTAAAGACAATTCCCCAAAATTTCATTCAAATATAGCACTTTTTATTTACGCTCTCTAGAAAGAAGTTGAGTATGCAGTTTTTTAGCCCATTCAATTTTAGTATAACAAAGTGCAAGTTTGTGGTGGCTGGGACTTACCATTGATTTTTAGGAATTTTTTTTGTTTAAGGTGTCGCTCATTTTCTCCATATAAAATAATGTTTGGTAATTTTTTTATATTGAAAAAATGTGCGACACCTTCAACAAAAAAATGTCCCAAAAATCAATGGTAAGTCCTAGCTTCCTCATACTTGTACTTTGTTGTACTAAAATTGAATGGGCTAAAAAACTGCATACTCAATTTTTTTTCTAGAGAGCGTAAATAAAAAGTGCAATATTTGAATGAAATTTTGCAGAATTTTCTTTAATTTTGCACAAGGTTTGGAACTTTCCTTTTTGGGTTTTTTGTTGTAGAATTAACCATATTTTTATAAAAAATTTGCGAAAAATAAAATATTTAAAAAATAGTGGCCCGTATTGTAAAAAACTCGCCGTACCTAAACTTTATTGACTGACTGTATACAATTTCTCAAAATTTTAATGTATGCAGATGATGTAAAGCTTTATAAACCGTACGTTTCAATTAAAGAAATGTCTTTGCTACAATCAGACTTAAACAGCATGGCTTACTGGTGTACAATAAATCTTATTCCTTTAAATCTTAAGGAATGTAAAGTAATGAGCTTCTCGCGAAGAGCTGTTCATCCCTCTTCTTATATAATAGGTAACCATAACCTGGAACAGGTATACGATTTTGTGGACCTTGGTATCACAATGGATCCTAAGCTTAATTTTAATCTTCACATTAATGTTGTAATTAATTGGGAAACTTATATGAATCTGAAATATATTTTAATTCAAAAACTTGTTTCATACAATTTACTGTATCTAATGAAAAATCAATACGAATATCCTTATGATCGAACAATACATGTTCCCTCCATCTTGGTAACGATTTTGCTAGTTCAAAATTAGTTGAAAATACAACGATGGAATGAAAAAAATTATCGATAACATTTTTAATATTTATCAGCAAATGCAGATGTGCTTAAGAGCGAAAAACACCACACAAGCGGTTTGACAAGCGAAGCGAAATATCCCTTTCCTTAAAGCTATATACATTGTGTATGGGGGTGTTTGAAGGTGAGACAAGCCGTTTGAGGGAATGTGAAAAAAAACCAAAATTTGTTTATTTTCTGGCCGCCATGTTGACATTTGCTCAAACCGCTTACATTGTGTATGATAAAATCGCCTCATTCGCAACGGAATGTTTACCGAATGAGGATGTAAGAGAGAAAAATCGAAGAAAACCAAACCCTTTTACATTATGATCCGGAAGAAAATTAAAATTCTTTGCTTGAACGAGTCATGTTTGCATGGTGTACGGCGAAACGGGAAAAGTAGGTTTGAAGAATGTTTGACAAGACGCTTGTGTGGTGTATTTCGCTATTTATAAAATTTCGGAAAGCTTTTTGTTCAAAAATTTGCAGAGCGATTTAACAACTCTCTTGTGTAAAATATGGTTGCATTTCTTATCTACAAATATGTATACCGAGTGAAAATTCCTCAAAAATTCCTCTAAATACAAATCCTCAAAAAATACTTAAGCCCACCCGAAATTCCTCATGTTTTGAGGAACTACTCACAAAGTGGCAACACTGGCAACAAGCAAATTTATACACTTTTTTTAAATTTTAATTCTTAGAGAAATTGCGCATTCTCTTTTCGAAGTAGGGTTTGGGTTCATAAAGATCATAAATACTATTCAGTAATACTATTTCGTATTTTGCTATATAAGAAAAAATGCTTTGTGTTTGAAGTTATATACTTATACATATACATTTTTCTGTGTAGATTAACTGCTCTTCCTCTTTTCGAAGTTGAATTCCTCTTCACAAATATCATGAATACTCTTTAACCAGACCATTCAATAATTTAGTAGATAACACAGGCCTGCGATGGTATCTCCCTTAAAAATGAATTAGAAATTTTGGTAGATATTAGGTACCAGAGTTGTGAAAAATGCATTAATTTTTTAATGCATAGCATTTTAATGTTAATGTAAAAACTTAATGCATTAATTTTTGAAATTTAATGCATTAATTTTTGAAACTTAATGTAAATGAAAACTTAATGCATTAATCCCGAAGAAATAATGCTACAGAATATTTTTTCCATTAACATTAAAATTTTTAAACGAATGCTATTGCACTAATTTATTGCATTAAAAGTATAACAAGTATTAACAACCCATTAACTAATTTTATGTTGAAGTAAAATTCTTTGTTGACGTTGAGGGTAGAATTTTGAGGTCAAAAAAATAGGGGCGGAAGTTAAGGTTGGTTTTTACTATGTCAAATGCAATGGTATTTGTCATCAAATAGATAAAAATACATTGTCGAATGGTACTAAAAAATTGTTTATTGATTGATTTAGATCAGAATAGGTGTTCAGACCAGAAATCAACATAAAATTTTACAGAAGCACACTGAGTTGCACGCACATTGCTTTTATTTTCATAAACCATCTAACAATGTTTACTAGAATTTCTTTTCAAATAAAGATAATAATAAATAATATAAAAAAAACTTTTTAATATACAACGCTTTTATAAATGGACTAAAAAGTTGAAAATAATACTTCTCAGTCCCATAGAATTTGTTTTGATAACTTTTGATTTTGAAATTTTAGCAAAAGTCATTATAAACAATCTATGAAATTGAAAATGAAAAGCGTGGAGCGCATGCAATACAAAGCATTCGATTTAATTGACAATAGTCAAACTACATAACGTAGACCTAAAATTTCTACAGCGAAAGTAGAACTTTGAAATCGATTTTAAGCGGTCGTTATTCATATACCCACATACATACATTCATATATTACTTTTCATATCAATTCAAGTGTATTACATGCGCCCCACGCTTTTCATTTTCAATTTCATAGATTGTTTATAATGACTTTTGCTAAAATTTCAAAATCAAAAGTTATCAAAACAAATTCTATGGGACTGAGAAGTATTATTTTCAACTTTTTAGTCCATTTATAAAAGCGTTGTATATTAAAAAGTTTTTTTTATATTATTTATTTTCTACTTTTTAGTCCTGTCTGAATAAAATTTTGCAATAGATATTAAAATAATTCAACGATATTAATAGAAAGGTGCACACACAAGCATTTACATATGTTTGTACATACAAACGAGCACCAATTAATTTTATTTAAAGAAATGGCGTGTCGTCTATTTCTGCCGATATGCGTGTATAAACCCTCCTCAAAGTCTAGCCAAAAAGCCAGCAACTCACACAACACGTTCCCCAGAGCAATTCGCTCGAGAAAGTGGTACCCGGCACACGTAATACGCGGCACACAGCACAACAATCCGCCAAAACAGGCAACCCGGCCCAAAATTACCACCGTAGAAGGCAGAAACCCCGAGCGGCAGTGCAGGAGCCCAAGAATTACCCTTAAAACGGCCACAGGAGCTTAAAAAGACCAACTGGTCCCCAACTGGTCCAAAGGTAAGTAGTTTCGGACTAGTCCCAAACTGGTTCCCAACTGGTTCCCGGACTGGCCCCCGACTGGTTACCAACTGGTCCCACGAACTAGTTACCAACTGGTCCCAAAGTGGTTACCAACTGGTCCACCTATACCTCAAGTGGTCTACAAGTCACTTCACTTACAAAGCATTCGATTTAGTTGACAATAGTCAAACTACATAACGTAGACCTAAAATTTCTACAGCGAAAGTAGAACTTAGAAATCGATTTTAAGCGGTCGTTATTCATATACCCACATACATACATACATATATTACTTTTCATATCAATTCAAGTGTAATACATGCGCCCCCCGCTTTTCATTTTCAATTTCATAGATTGTTTATAATGACTTTTGGTAAAATTTCAAAATCAAAAGTTATCAAAACAAATTCTATGGGACTGAGAAATATTATTTTCTACTTTTTAGTCCATTTATAAAAGCGTTGTATATTAAAAAGTTTTTTTTATATTATTTATTTTCTCCTTTTTAGTCCTGTATGAATAAAAGTTTGCAATAGATATTAAAATTATTCAACGATATTAATAGAAAGGTGCACACACATGCATTTACATATGTATGTACATACGAACGAGCACCAATTAATTTTATTTAAAGATATGACGTGTCGTCTATTTCCGGTGTAGCAAACGTAGTACATAGGGAGACATCTAGATGTCATCTACCTCGCCCTATTCACTACAGCTATCGCCCTATGCACTACTTCACTACAGATGTCGCCCTATTCACTATGCTTTTTTATAGGAGCTTTTCAAAGCTTTGCTTTGTGGTGTCGGACACACAACATTGAAAGCTTCTGGATCCACAACATTGCAAGTTGATAAAAGCGTTGTAAAATGAAGCTGAAAAAACTATTAGTAATAATTACGAAGTCCTTCCAAAGGAGGGTATTTATATTTCACTAGAAAATAAATTTAATGGTTTTTATTAATACAAACGAACAAAATTATTAAAAATTGCAATGCATTAAATTTTATTCATTAGAATTAGTTTGGATTATTTAAGCAATATGTTTTTCAGAATTAATGCATTGAAATTTTTATTTGCATTCAATTTGAAAAATTAATGCATTAATTTTTATACCCGAGCTCACTTGTGCACAAGGGTATATTAACTTTGTTCACATAACGGTTGTTTGTAACAGCCAAAACGAATCAAGATAGATATAGACAAATGTATACACATATGCTCAGAATGAATAGAGAAGTCGATTAAGCCATGTCTGTCTGTTCGTCCGTCTTGAGCAAAAACTGAGATACCTCAACGAAATTTGGTATGGGGGTTTCCCTTTATCCAAGGTAGGTATAACGTTATTTTCGAAAAATACAAAACCTACGTTATTTCAGTAAATATCGGAACCAAATTGTTCAAAATCAGTATGTGAAGTAGAATTTTGGTGCAAAATAATATTGTTATGAAATTTTTGGAAAAGGGGCGCGACTCCGCCCACTTGTGATGAAATACTGTATCTTAGTAGCCGCTTCATCAATCCTTACTAAACTTGGTAGGAACCTTGCTTAGGATCAAGCTAAGAAATTTGTTTATAATCTTTGAAATCGGGCAATAGCCACGCCAACCCACCACGGTAATTTACAGAATCACGAAAACTGCGATAAATTAGCAACTACAGGAGCTAGTTCACTTAAAATCGATGATTCCATTAACCACTTAGCATAAAACTATATTGTTATAAATTTTTGGATAATGGGCGTTGCGCCGCCCACTTATGACCACAAATGTGTATCTGGGTAGCCTATGCACTACGTACGCTACAGCGGAAATGGACGACACGCCATTTCTTTAAATTAAATTAATTGGTGCTCGTATGCATGTACATACATATGTATATGCATATGTGTCCACCAATCTATAAATATCGTTGAATAATTTTAATATCTATTGCAAAATTTTATACAGACAAGACGAAAAAGTAGAAAATAAATAATATAAAAAAACTTGTTAATATACAACGCTTTTATAAATGGACTAAAAAGTAGAAAATAATTTTTCTCAGTCCCATCGAATTTGTTTTGAAAACTTTTGATTTTGAAATTTTAGCAGAAGTCATTATAAATAATTTATGAGATTGAAAATGAAAATCGATCTCAAATTTGTACTTTCTCTGTAGAAACTTTAGGTCTATGTTATGTAGTTTGACTACTTATTGTCAATTAAATATAATGCTTTGCATTGCTACGCTTTTCATTTTCAATCTCATAAATTCTTTATAATGACTTTTGCTAAAATTTAAAAGTTAAAAGTTATCAAAACCAATTCTATGGGACTGAGAATTATTATTTTCTACTTTTTAGTCCATTTATGAAAGCATTGTATATTAAAAAGTTTTTTTTTATATTATTTATTTTCTACTTTTTAGTCTTGTCTGTATAAAATTTTGCAATAGATATTAAAATTATTAAACGATATTTATAGATTGGTGGACACATATGCATATACATATGTATGTATGTGTGTACATACATACGAGCACCAATTAATTTCATTTAAAGAAATGGCGTGTCGTCCATTTCCGCTGTAGCGTACATAGTGCATAGGGCGACATCTACCTCTCAGCCGACGAGGTTGATGTCTAGAATTTTTTATAGGAACTTTGCAAAGGAAAGGTTTTATTGCTGTCTGGACACACACCATTGCAAGTGACTGGACACCAGAGTGTCCAGAATGTTTAAAAAAAGCGCAATTTTTGAAAAAAAAATCGCCAAAAATAGCAAATTTTTTTTAAATAAAATTCATGAAATCGATTTAACAAAACTCTTATTTTAAAGATGAGATCTTGCTACAATATAGCATATTTAAAACCAAAAGCGAATATAATACCTTCAGAGGGTAATAATAAATAATACAAATCACTTATATAATTATATATTATATAGTGATGTACAAACAATTTTCTTCAAAAATACGCATGACATCACATCACATTTTATCACATGATATGAAGAGACATCACATGATATTACATCTCATAATATGATATCACATCACACGATATCACGTGACATGACATTATATGATATGACATCACATTATATGGCATGACATCACATGACTTGACATCACATGATATGACATCGTATGACATGACATAGCATTACATGACGTGGCATCACATGATATGACATCATATGGTATGACATCATATGACATGACATCAGAGGATGTGACAACAAATGACATGAGATCCTATCACATCACATAAAATCACGTCACATCTTATCACGTCATCCCACCTCATCTCATCTACGTGAATAGCAAAAGAAAAGGATATAAGCAAAGATGTGAAAGATAAAAGCAAAGATGAAGACCAAGGTAAAGTTACCGATTTCAAAACCAAAAACACCGTTGGAAAGGTAATTTTCTGTAGATGAGGAGAGTTTTTATAGTTTCAAAATTGCTTGAAAATCGTCGTTTAAAAATTTCCATATTGTGTATGGTTGTTTTGCAACCTGTTCCATTTAAGCTGTTTCGCATTTTGTTTTACTTCGTATTTGAAATTAAACTTTGAAATAAAGATAAATCTGAAGACGAAGAAACCAGTGATAACGATGAAGACAAAAAAGGCAAAAGTGAAGATAAAGACGAAAATGGAGATAAAGGCGAAAATGGAGACAATGAGAAATACATAAGAATTAAGGTAACAGAATTGAAATTTTCCGATAGGAATCGAAATAAAATCAGCCATAAAGGTTATTGAAATTGATCGAATCGTAAAAGTTTATCATTATAGAAATTTATCCATGCTTATTAAGTTATCGCAACGTATCGAATTATTCAAACTGATCAATGTTTATTGAGTTGTCGAGATTGAGTATAGACACAGAAACGTAGTTGTCCAAATTTACGGATAGTTATCGAGCTATAAAAACGTGTGGGATTAACGAAATTTGTCAAGTTAAAGAAATGTATCAAGTTGTCGATATTTATTGAATTATCATTATATATAGACTTAACGAAATTTATCGAGGTGTCGTAATTCATGGAGTCCTTTCAACAGAGTCATCGATAATTATTGATCTACTGAAATTGGTTGGTTCAACGAATCGAAGTTTATAGAATTTTCAAAATATATCGATTTATCGAAATTTCAAGGTTATATAAGCTTATCGATTTATCACTGCTTATCGAATTTTATCGTGTTAACAGAGTGTAACGAGTTATCAAAATGCTTAGATAGTTTTCGAAAAATGTGGAGCTGTCAAAAGTAAAAATTTATAAAGGTATCCAAAGAATTTACATTTTGGAGTTATCGAAATTTATCGAGCCCTCGAACTTCACAGTTATCGAAGTTGGTCGAGCTAACGAATTTTGTTGAGTTATCGGATTATAGTGTTCTTGAAATTCATCGAACTATCGATATGTATCAAATCATTGAAATTTATCGATAAACTTGAATGTATCGGGTCAATTCCAAGTCCTGCCGAAGTCCTGCAAAGACCTTTACAGATAAAGAAATTTTAGTTACGTTTTAGTTCCAAAGCAGAGGATTTTCCGGCTGGTTAATTTGTACCGTATAAGTTTTGCACGTGTTAAGTAAGAAAACCTCTCCAAAGCTTCTAAAACTAGAAAAACTGTCGAATTTCGACAGTAACTGGCACTCTAGTAGTTATTTATTCGTTTTACCTAGTTAGCCAGTAAATTTGTACTCAGCGGAAAATGGAAATATATGTTTGAATTAAACATTCCAAAATAATAAAGTGATAATCATTTTAAAAATTAAAAAACAGGGTTTAATTTCCAGGTAGCTTTAAAATAAAGTTTTAATTTAATTTAATTTTAAAGTTTCAGTTTGTATAAGTAAGCATCGTCAGCAAAGCAGTTTAAGCACCCCAGAGTAAAATAGTCCCCTTAAAATGTTTTTCCAAACCCTACTGATGATACGTAAAATTCGCCTGAATGTGTTTGTCACATATATTCACAGATACTTTTTTTTGGCAGGATCATACTCTACTCAATACGTATACATTGCTGGATATGCCTAAAGCGATCATCTTGCTAGGGCCTGACCTTGACACGTATTTATTATTATTGCGAACGCTACAATAATTTTAAATTGGCGACGTTTAAATACAAAGGGAAGTGTTTATTCGCTGGGCTGGTAATTTATATGGAGTAGTAAAATTCATTTCACAATAGACCTAAGGTCGTAGTTCATAGCCTCTAACAAATCTAAAATTCGTTTCCCTTGTGAATCACATGTTTAAAGTCCATTAACTAACCTTTACTATGTTACATGTACATATTTGTATTGCGCCATCCAAACAATTATATTGTAGTTCATTAACTATTAGGCGAGACCATAAACTAACCCTTCATACATTAGGGTGGTCCTTAAAAAATCAAACGAACGATTTTTTTTTAGTCTCGCCCTCTCAATCGGTAATACCATAGTCGAAGATATCACATATAAATTATGGTTCCGATTGGAGACGGTTAAGGTGTGTCGCACAGGGCGTAAAGTACAGGTTTCTCTATAGAGACTCAAAATACTAAACTAAGTCTTTTTTTAATACCCAAAATCGATACTACCATAGTCGAAGGTATCACATAAAAATTTTGGTACTTTTAGTATTTGCTCTTGTTGATATTAAGAAACGACAGTAGATATCGACCATTAACCATTATTATTATATTAACCATTTATTTATTAACTATCGTATTTTTTGGACACGCCATTGACCGATCCTTTAAGTGGTTTTGATTAATCACACCAGGCTGAAGTGCAAATACCCAATCGACTAAATCTCGGAAAACAATCTCTTGCGGCACTTGTCTCAATTTTTGAGTCATGCAAGAGTTCCCGCCCTTATCTGACCAGCAAGAGAAAACTGAAATAATCAGATTCTTTGAAGCGCATATTTATCGAGAGTATAAAATACTTTACCGTTCCCTCAGTTCGTCCGCCAGGATTTTTTTTTAAGTTTTCCAGCATATTAAAATTATAAAAAATTTAAAATAAAGAAATGAAATTGATTAAAATTGTTGTTGTTGCAAATTGAAAATGAGAATGCGTGTGTGAGATTCAGTTTTACAATTTAAAATTGCTCAATGAAAACTTTAAAAATCTTTCCGCGCAAATATGTTTGTATGTATATCAAATGATTCTTAAATCTGAAATGTTTTTGCAAATTTTCAGATCCAGCACTTTAATTTTATATATAAATTGCCTCTGTACGATTTTGCATGCACATATGCATATATAGATTAATACAAACAGAACCATATTTAAAGGCGCGGGCTGACATACAAAAATATTCATCGAAAAATTTATTTCAAAATTTTAATGTAGTTTATTGATTAATCCTTATTAGTACATACATATGTGTAACTAAATGGATCCATTTTAAAAGGCAATCATAACTAATAGCAAAACATAAATTTAGTTTAGTAAGTTGAGTGGGCACCCTGAAATTGTGCATATGGAAACTGTGCATACGAAATAATGCATATGAAAAAAACCGAAATAATGCATACGAAAAAAACCGAAATAATGCATATATGCACAGTTTCGGTTGAAAACC
>NW_023458563.1:7006241-7018524 GCF_013731165.1 Rhagoletis pomonella | reverse complement strand
ATATATGCACAGTTTCGGTTGAAAACCGAAATAATGCATATGAAAAACCCGAAATAATGCATACATGCACACTTTCGTTTGAAAACCGAAATAACGCATATGAGAAAAACGAAGTAATGCATACATGCACAGTTTCGGTTCAAAACCGAAATAATGCATATGACAAAAACCGAAGTAATGCATACATGCACAGTTTCGACTCAAAACCGAAGTAATGCATATGACAAAAACCGAAATAGTGCATACATGAAAACGAACTTCTTTCTGAGTAGGCGGCCTTCGGCCGCGCTTAGGGATTATAACCCTTACTAAGTAGAATTCTCCTTTCTGTGTTGCCGGAAAAGGGGGCCGGAAGAAATTTTGCGCAGAACTTCTTTCTGCGTAGGCGGCCTTCGGCCGCGCTTAGGGATTATAACCCTTACTAAGCAGAATTCTCCTTTCTGTGTTGCCGGAAAAGAAGGGCGGAAGTATTTTTGCGCAGAACTTCTCTCTGCGTAGGCGGCCTTCGGCCGCGCTTAGGGATTATAACCCTTACTAAGTAGAATTCTCCTTTCTGTGTTGCCGGAAAAGGGGGCCGGAAGTACTTTTGCGCAGAACTTCTTTCTGCGTAGGCGGCCTTCGGCCGCGGTTAGGGATTATAACCCTTACTAAGTAGAATTCTCCTTTCTGTGTTGCCGGAAAATGGGACCGGAAGTATTTTTGCGCAGAACTTCTTTCTGCGTAGGCGGCCTTCGGCTGCGCTTAGGGATTATAACCCTTACTAAGTAGAATTCTCTTTTCTGTGTTGCCTCAAAAGGGGACCGGAAGTATTTTTGCGCAGAACTTCTTTCTGCGTAGGCGGCCTTCGGCCGCGGTTAGGGATTATAACCCTTACTAAGTAGAATTCTCCTTTCTGTGTTGCCGGAAAAGGGGGCCGGAAGTATTTTTGCGCAGAACTTTTTTCTGCGTAGGCGGCCTTCGGCCGCGCTTAGGGATTATAACCCTTACTAAGTAGAATTCTCCTTTCTTTGTTGCCGGAAAAGAAGGGCGGAAGTATTTTTGCGCAGAACTTCTGTCTGCGTAGGCGGCCTTCGGCCGCGCTTAGGGATTATATCCCTTACTAAGTAGAATTCTCCTTTCTGTGTTGCCGGAAAAGAAGGGCGGACGTATTTTTGCGCAGAACTTTTCTCTGCGTAGGCGGCTTTCAGCCGCGCTTAGGGATTAAAACCCTTACTAAGTAGAAGTAAATAATTCATATTAGAAAAAACGAAATTATCCATATGCACACTTTCGTTAGAAAACCGAAATAATGCATAAAACAAAAACCGAAATAATGCATGCATGCACAATTTCAGTTCAAAACCGAAATAATGCATACGGCAAAAACCGAAATAAAGCATACATGCACAGTTTCGGATGAAAACCGAAATAATGCATATGTGAAAGACGAAGGTATGCATACATGCACAGTTTCGGTTGAAAACCGAAACTATGCATATAAAAAAAACCGAAATAATGTATGCATGCACAGTTTCGGTTGAAAGCCGAAATAATGCATATGAAAAACCCGAAGTAATGCATACATGCACAGTTTCGGTTGAAAACCGAAATAATGCATATGAGAAAATACCGAAATTATGCATATGCATACTTTCGTTTTAAAAGCGAAATAATGCATATGAAAAAAAACGAAGTAATGCATACATGCACAGTTTCGGTTTAAAACCGAAATAATGCATATGGTAAAAACCGAAATAAAGCATACATGCACAGTTTCGGTTGAAACCGAAGTAATGTCTAAATGCACAGTTTCCATATGCGCAATTTCGGTGCCCCAGTTGAGTGGAGTACTGAACTTAAACTTTATTGATATGTTTTCATACAAATATAAGAATATTAACAGGAAATATGACTACTATTTTCATACTACAAAAATATGTAGGACAGGCGTAGAAAAAATTAGTAAATCTGAACTATGTAAATACATATAGTCACCCTTATGCTAGATGCATGAATCGAATTTACCAATTTTGAGTTATTGGGTTGACTTCATTAACTTTTGGATGTCCTACATTCTACCAAAACCCAGAATACCATGCGTACACGGAAACCACAACAACACAAACAAATCCCAAATTTTAATTTCTACACATTCATGTTTCTACCATGCGGAGAACGATATGTACTTGCCGATTTAATTTACGAAAATTATTAAAAAAGCAGACTTCTCGGTTGCTCAGCAAATCGGCTAATCCTTTCTGCAATTATTTGACATTGATTCTCTAAAACAAATGTAAATGTAAATTTTATACGAAATTAAACTGAAAATTTATTAAAACTAGTAGTAACCTCCGAAATTTGGGTGAATGCAGTAAAGAAATACTTACTAAAATTAAGAAATTAAATTTAAGCATATAATAAAACGTGATATTCGTAAATATACTTCAGTATTTAGTTGAAGATTTGTTTAATATTCGTGAAAGATAAAAATTAATCTTGTACTACTAGAGGCTTGATAACCCGGAAAATTGAGGACGTTCATTGTGAAAGGCATTTAGTATCACACTTTTAAACTAAAGCTTTATTAACCCTTTCAGTATAATTTCAACCACTGATTCTAAAAATTTTAAGATATGTATACCGGCTAATTCTGTATCGTTCACTTCAAAAATCACATCAACAAATCTGTAAAGCTTTGGGCTTTGCCGTCATTCTGTTGAATTTAAAAATAATAAAGTTTTTTTGTTTTGCAATGACGAATAGGTAGTGAAAATACGCTTTTAATAAATTTTATCTTTTCAAGATAATAATGTTTGCAGGACGAAATTCGATGATGTGGTCATATGTGCATATGTTAGTCCTCAAACAATATTTTTTTCAAAAATAGATATTGCAAATTTTCAAGGATATTTGAGGAAAAAAATTTTAAAGGGCATTTTCCCTACACATTCGTCCTTATGCACCAACAAATCCATTCTGTTAAAATTCTACAGAATTTTTTCTTATTTTTGATACTCTTATCTTTATACTACATTGCACTGAATTTTTAAATAATTTTTTGAAATATATAATCATATTTTTTTAAATTCCAAAGTCCTTTTAAAGAAATCCCTACGTCAGAGAGAAACACTAAGTACGCAGTTATACGTGACTCAAAAAAATTACGTTTTGAAAAATACCACATCAATCACTTTTAAAAACTTTATACAAAATTTAGGAAAACTCCACAAATTTTTATCAAAGTTTAATCTTTTTAATCTGATTCTTTAGAACATTTTTGGGTATGCAATTTTAGTCTAATGAAGTGCAAGTTTCAAAAGGCTAAAAATTCCGTTAATTTCTAAGAATTTTTCATTTCAATTCATCTTTTTAATCTGATTCTTTAGAACATTTTTGGGTATGCAATTTTAGTGTAATGAAATGCAAGTTTCAAAATTTCAAAGTTTTAAAAAATTCCGTTAATTTCTGAGATTTTTTTTT
This sequence comes from Rhagoletis pomonella, assembly GCF_013731165.1. Classification (NCBI taxonomy): domain Eukaryota; kingdom Metazoa; phylum Arthropoda; class Insecta; order Diptera; family Tephritidae; genus Rhagoletis; species Rhagoletis pomonella. Next base: position 7,015,065 of record NW_023458563.1, on the reverse strand, counting down.
ATGACGGATTTTTACACTTTTTCCATATAAGTATGAATTTCTTATGAAACAAAATGCGGGGGACCGTTAGCAACAAAATTTCAAAACGCCACTTTTTGTAAAATCTGTTAAATGGGCTTTGCGTGTAAGCGGTTACCCAACGCATTACACTTCACATGTAGAATTCTGTTGGGTCTTGATTTTTACGTAAAAATGGTATACCTGTGCAAAGTATGCATAACTGAGCTATAATCCGTTATAGCGGGTTATTTCAACAATTAATATAGAAAATTAGAAGAGCGAGAGATATGTAAGTGTTATATCAAAGTGGGTATAGATTTGTCGTTAACGCTGCTAAACATTTGCGCGTAAAGGTTCCTATACAAATACTTCGTTACTGACAATGAACAAGTAGTTGAACTCAATGTTGCTAAAAAATTGAAATTTGTTGCGTGGAAGTAAATTTTGCTTTACGTTTAAGAACTATACATACATTGGTGACACACGATACAAGTTGCTCAACAAAATTAGTTGCAACGAAGCATATAAAATTTTTGTGAAAAAAATAAATTCAGTCCGGCAAAACTCATTAAAAATTAGAAATAAAATTGAAGTTTAAAACAAATAATTACAACAAAAAGAAGAGAATTACAACAAATTAAATTCGCACTGAAGTTAGCAGAGGCGTTAAGAGAAGCACGCAGCATTCTATTTTTCGACGGGCAAAGTGAGTTTATCATCACACACTATTAAGAGACGTAACAACAATTTTATGGCTGTCAAACGTACAAGATCAACAAGTTATATCCAAGGTTTTGTGCAACAAGTTGAAAGGCTGAGCATTACATGTCATCCAACAACATAACGAACCAAGTTTCGTCGATATATTAAACAAACTGAAGGAAGAATATGGATTCAAATCAACAATTAGAAGCCTAAGAAACGATGCAATGAGCGTTAAACATTGAAGATTTGTATTTATTTGTATTTATTTAAGATAAGTCTTTTATAATACACCAATAGATAGGAATTACAAAATTTAAGGATTATTTAAAATTTGATGCAAACTTAAATCTAGCAACTAATTTTAAAGTTTGAGGTACATACAAGATCAAGACGAGCACAAAAAATTAGAAAACAGAAAGGTCCAGAAAAGAAGAGAGTTCAATCGTAATCACTTTATATTTACCGTGTTAAAATAACCGTGAATTACCTTTTTGTAGCTACCCCAACCAAAGCTATTCGACAGACTCTGGAATGATTCCAGAGCCTACACCATTAATGAAAAACAACCTTGACGAAGACAAATATATGTATATAGGAATAACCAGACTTTGATGTGTACTTGACCGAGTAAATTGTTGTTTATCATAAAGGTATTTGAGAGTTTTATATTTTATGAGCTTAAAAATTAAATAAAATTAATTAAAAATACCACTTCCAAGGATTTTCGATTTTCACAAAGAAGAAAAAAATCAAGTTTGCTATATAACTTAGGTCTTTGAGTTGCGAAAAGACCAAAAAATAATAATTTTTTCGAGGAGCTCTTTGCTCCGTTTATTTCCGAAATGCTTTTACAACTGATTTCTTAAACTACAATAATTTAAATCTAAGCCTTAATTCTAAAGCTTCGCTGCACCAACATTCCATTCCCACGGGAGCGTAGACGCGTGGTCAGCACTTTTAATTTGCACGTGTAGTATGGCCTTCAGGTGAGGTGTCATATCACCTGCATTCCACTGCTTTGGAGATATTGTTGTTTTTGGCAAAGGCTGGCGTATTTGGTGCTAGATCCTCCGCCCTTAAGTTCAAGCGTCCTCGTTCGATGATCTTTTAAAAAATCATGCTAAATTTCGAATTCCGATTTCATTTGCCTTGGTTTCCGGTGTTAAGTTATTAACATTTGCACTTTAATTTTCTTTACATTTATTAATATGCAAATTAGAATTACAAAAATACGATAATAAATTTGTTGAAACAAATGTACAATTTTTTTTTAATAAATTTAAATTTATGGCTTCATTTGTTAGGAATTTCTTTATTGATTCCAAAGATAAAATCTCTTCTAATATGCTATTATGTGTTTGCATTTGACTGTAATATTGCTGGTAATGCATTTTTTGTTATTTCCTTAGAATTAAACAATTTTCCATCGATTTCTATAGTCGCGTCATGGTATTTTAATAAGTACTTCTATTAACTAGTAAAGTTTCGTTATTTATTTTTATAAAATTGTTAAATTGATTTAAAAATATTAAGTCGCTTGAAACTTCTTCAACTGATTTTATATGTTCATTATTTATTTTTGTACAATTTTCATTCTTACTTTCTAACAAGTGTGCTATGCACGTATTGTTTGATATATATTCTATTATATCGATGGCTGAGTGGAAGATCGACCTATCTCGGCAGCCACTTCAAAAACGCCCTATCTCAGAAAAGTTTTCAAGAACGCCCTACTCAGAATTTGATTGAAAACGCCTTATTTCAGAATTTTATTGAAAAACACCCTATCTCAGAATTTAGTTGAAGAACGCCCTATCTCGGAATTCGGTCCAAAAACGCCCTATCTCAAACGAAAATACTTTGAAAATAAGCTGAGATAGTGCGATTTTGAATCGGCAGCTGAGATAGGGCGTTCTTAAACTAAATTCCGAGATACGGCGATTTTCAATCAAATTCTGAAGTAGGGCATTCTTGAAAAGTTTTCTGAGATAGAGCATTGTTCAACAATTTTCTGAGAAAGGGCGTTTTCGAACTGGCTGCCGAGATAGGTTGATCTTCCACTCAGCCATCGATATTTTGTGAACTAATTGATAAGGTATTATATGATTTACAATCTTTAAATAGACCAAAAATTGTGTTAGAACATAAGAATATCGATTTAAAATTCATTTTCTTAATTAATTCTCTTTTCTTTACTGGTAGAATTTCTATTGACCTGCATCCATCTTTCCCAGATGTGGGTAAACCTATAACATAAATTAAGCAATTTTGACTTGCTGCTATTTTGATTTCTGCGAATTTAAAGCTTCGTCAATGTTTGTAAATGGCATATTTTCATTTTCTACAAAATGTTTCGTTATTTCTAATTCTTTATTCGGTTGGAATCCCGCTGAAGAAGTCTGATGAGGAAATGTGGTGATTTCCGAAATAGCTATCACTTCTACCATTTTTTTTTCAAATTGTTGTTGCTTTTCCACAATAGTTTTTCATTAAAAACGGCCTCAAGCTCATTAAAAGTTGTTGAATATAGTTGTTATGAGGTCATAAATAACAAAAACATATGACTTAAGGACGAGCACACCTAAGAGTTAAACATTCTATATATACAATTAATTACAAAAACCAACAACCACATGATCAAGCTTAAATAGCACTGGAATATGTGCGCTTGATTGTAGTTGGCTCGCATGAAAAAAAATGGAAAAAGCAACAACAGTTTATAAGGCGAACTTATACAGTGCTTAGGCAACTGGTTGAGTCAGCTGGGGTGATGAGGGTGATGAATAAATATGATGATTACCGAAATAACTATCACCTATACCATTTTTATACCTTTCATGAGCATGAAATCGTATTATAACTTTGGTCCGATGTTTGTAAGTACCAGAACAAAAAGAGATAGACCCATTTAAATGTATACTTTTATGATCAGAACGTCGAGCTGAGTTGATTTATCCATGTCCGTCTGTCCGTCTGTCTGTCTGTCCGTCTGTTTGTATGCAATCTAGTCTCTCAGTTTTCGAGATATCCGGATCAAATTTGGTAGGTGGGTGTATTTTTATAATGTATTAATCATTTGTCGGAACCGGAAGAATCGGACCACTATAACATATAGCTCCCATACAACTGATTGTTCAGATATGAGATTTTTCGTTATAACTTCTCCATTTATGCAGCTACGAACATGAAATTTTGCAGCACTTGCACCCATTATCAACAGAATGCTTACAGTGAAAATTACAAAGATCGGGTCACTATAACCTATAGCTCCCATACAACTGATTGTTCAGATATAAAATTTTTCGTTATAACTCTTCCATTTATATAGCTGGGAACAGGAAACTCCGCACTGTTTTCAATAATTATCAACAGAAAACTTACAGTGAAAATTAAAAACATCGGATAACTATAACATATAGCTCCCATACAACTGATTGTTCAGATATGAGATTTTTCGTTATAATTCATCCATTTATGTAGCTAGGACCATGAAATTTCGCGCTGTTTTCACTTATTATCAGCAGAAGACTTACAGTGAAAATAACGAAGATCGAGCCACTATATCCTGCAGCTCCCATACAACTGATTGTTCAGATATGAGGTCTTTTATCATATCTCCTCAATTTATGCAGCTAGGAACATGAATTTTCACTCATTATTAACAGAATAGTTTCAGTGAAAATAACAAGGATCGGGTGACTACAACATATATCTTCCATACATCTGATTGTTCAGATATGGGATTTTACTGTAAAACTCCTTTATTTGAACAGCTAAAACCGATAAATTTCGTAAGATATTTTATAAATAATAATACAAAGTCTACTGAGAAAACCGTCAAAAGCTATGCTGTATAAGCTTTATCTCCTATAGCACTGATTGTTCAGATTCCAGTTTTTGCGATATATCTCCTTTATGTAGGAAACTAAACCCAATAAATTGTGTTACCGGTTTACATACCGATCACATAGCAGTGAAAGTCATTTAGATTGGTGCCATATAAAGTATATCTTCCATACCTCTGATTGTTTAGATGCGATTTTTTATATAAGTATGTAACTCCTCTATCGATGTATGCAGATGTATTCAAAATCAGTAATCTGTCAAACTAAAATTTGCAGATGTTCATGAAAGGTATGAAGCCTTCCGCATAGCCGAAGACAGCGCTGCTCTTACTTGTTTGAAATTGTTGTTGCTTTTCCACACTAGTTTTTCATTAAAAACGGCCTCAAGCTCAATAAAAATTATTGAATATAATTGCTATAAGGCCATAAATAACAAATAACTTAAGGACGAGCACACCTAAAAGTTAAACATTCTAAAAATAGAATTATTAACAAAAACCAACAAAATCAACAACCACATGATTAAGTTTAAATAATACATTTTGTGTGGGAAATGCGCTTGATTGTAGTTGGCTCACATTAAAAAAGTGGAAAAAGCAACAACAGTTTATAAGGCGAACTTAGCACAGTGCGTAGGCAACTGACTGAGTTAGCTGGAGTCGTCGGTTCGAATCCCGCTGAAGTAGTCTGATGAGGAAATATGATGATTACCGAAATAGCTATCACGTCTACCATTTTTTCAAATTGTTGTTGCTTTTCCACAGTAGTTTTTCAATAAAAACGGCTTCAAGCTCGATAAAAAATTTTCAATATAATTGTTAAAAAGCCATAAATAACAAATAACTTAAGAACGAGCACACCTAAAAGTTGAACATTCTAAAAATAGAATTATTAACAAAAACCAACAAAATCAACAACCACATGATCAAGAGCACTGGAATAACTGCGCTTGTTTGTAGATGGCTCACATGAAAAAAGTGGAAAAAGCAACAACAGTTTATAAGGCGAACTTAGCATAGTGCGTAGGCAACTGGCTGAGTCAGCTGAATTCGTCGTTTCGAATCCCGCTGAAGAAGTCTGGTGAGGAAATGTGGTGATTTCCGAAATAGCTATCACTTCTACCATTTTTTTAAATTGTTGTTGTTTTTCCACAATAGTTTTTTACTAAAAGCGGCCTTAAGCTCAATAAAAATTGTTGAATATAAATAATTGTTATAAGGCCATAAATAACAAAAACAAATAACTTGAGGACGAGCACACCTAAAAGTCAAACATAATAAAAATAGAATTATTAACAAAAACCAACAAAACCAACAAAGACATGATCAAGTTTAAATAGCACTGGAATAGCTGCGATTGACTGTAGTTGGCTCACATGAAAAAAATGGAAAAAGCAACAACAGTTTATAAGACGAACTTAGCACAGTGCGTAGGCGACTGGCTGAGTCAGCTGAGGTCGTCGGTTCGAATCCCGCTGAAGAAGTCTGATGAGGAAATGTGTTGATTTCTGAAAAAGCTATCACTTATACCATTTTTTCATTTTGTTGTTGCACATACATACATATAAAAAAATCCTAAAATTTTCACCTTTACACATTCATGTTTCTGACATGCGGGGGACGATAGGTACTTGCCAATTTGTTTTACAAAAATTATTTAAAAATCAGACGTCTCGGTTGCTCAGCAAACCGGTTAATCGTCTCTGCAATTATTTCACATTGATTCTCTAAAACAAATTTTCGATGTATTCTTAAAATTCATAAACCTAAAGGTATATTTTATAGGAAATTAAACTAACAATTTATTAAAACTAGTAGTTACCTCGAAATACGAGTGAGTACTTAGCTCAAATTTTATTTAAAGAACTTCGTGAAAGACAACATTTAATCTTGTATAGCTAGACAAATGATAACCTAGGATAATTTTTAAGTTCTAAGCTTAGTGTAGTAGAGTGGTCAAAAAAAATAAAGTCGGAGTTTTAATGCCGGCACACCCTAGGATTGATCTATATCGAAAAAAATATACCCCTAATTTTTTATTTTGAAATCAAAAAATATTTAGTGAGTGCTCAAAGCGCTCAAAGTTTTACATGTATTTTATATGGAGAAAAAACAATTTTTCGTAGAAGTGATATAAAACTCTTGAAAATCAATATTTTTCGACCAGAAAACTGTGGTTCTCTTCAGGAGACTTCCAGTATTAATATCCAATTGTTTATTTAACCATTTTTTTTTTTTATTAAAGATTTTTTATTCGTCCCCCCATTGCATTTTCTAAGGGCTTTGGAGGACCTATAAAATATAGTTACCATGAAAAAATTGTTTAAGAAACAATTGAGTATTATTACTGGGAATCTCCTGAAGATGAGTAAAGTTTTCCGATCCAAAACTATTGATTTTCAAGAACTCTACACTATTTCTACGAAAAGTTGTTTTTTGTCCATATAAAATACATGGAAAACTTTGAGCGCTTTCAGCACTACCAAAATTATTTTTTATTTCAAAATAAAAAATATGGGTATATTTTTTTTCGGTGTATAACAATCCTAGGGGGTGGCGGCATTAAAAATCCGACCTTATTTTTTACATACATTTTTGGACCACTTTATTAGTGCAGTGGGCCATGAGAAAACCGTCATCTATAAGGTATAGTCTTAATCTGAAACGCAATAATCGCTGAAAAGTATTTAATACACACTTTCAAACTAAAGCTTTCTTAACCCTAGAAGCCTAATCTATTTGGGAGTAACGTAAAGCCTTAACATACGCCGTAGAGGCTTATGTACATAAAAGATAACCTGTGAGCTAAAATATACTTAGTGCTGCCATATTTTTTAAGAACATTGAAGTTGTGAGTTTGGCTAATAATAAAACATAGTTTTATTAATAACAACTATAACCATATTTACTTAAAACAACAAAATAAAAATTAAATTTTGTGTTAAAATTAAAAAAAATACCGATTCAATATACGCCTCGCAGACGTAGATTATACTTTTAGGGCTAACCCTTTCAGTACAAATATTCTACCACTGGTTATAAGAAATTTTAAATATGTATACCAGCTAATTTTGGATCGTTCATTTTAAAAATCACATACAAAAATGTGTAAAGCTTTGAGGTTTGCAGTTATTCAGGGTCCTTTTTAATGGTCAGTGATATCCTAGGTGTTTAAAAAAGAAAGGGAAAATATATTTCAAAGCTATGAATAATTCCTAATAACTTTTCCGAATATTTTCCGAAATTATATTACTCACTATCGACTTTTCTGCCGCTTTTTACTTTTTTGAGAAACACGGTCAACTGCAACTGCAGCTTTCACTTTAGTTTGATATATAGCTCAATTCTGTGGCTGCTACAGATCGGCCTAACTAAGTCGTATGACTGACGATTTGTACAGATTTGTACAGTTTGGCAGTAACAGGGTAATGTTGTTTGCAAATTCTTTTACTGAGCTGAACACAAATTTCTAAAGAACACCACTCTGCGAATGTCAAAATATACAAATCTTTACAAATGTACCAATCGTGTGACACTGTCTTTAGCCCAGTACCAAATCCGACCGCTTCAAAATAAAAAAGGAAAAGGAACGACAATATTAGCCTGTTCCTGAATTCCATGAATTAGTGAGAAACTGTTCGCAAAATATATGATAAATGTGTGAAGGGAAACGAATTCGGACTATTTCGGACTAAATCCTGGAGTATGGGAACAGGCTAGTTTTCTGGAGCTAACAGTGATACCATATGCAGATTAAAGGTGGTATGCTCACTGAAAGGAGACAAACTTAATGTGTGGCTACAAAATCATAAAAGTTTTAAGATGGGAAGAGTTACCCTCGACTTGTGAATTAAAATGTATCGCAATTTATACTAAGCTACAAATAAAAGTATCTTTTAAAAATTCGATGAAAAACGTGTCATTTTGATCCATTTGGATCAAAACGGCAACACTGATGATATCCCAAAGTTAAAAAAATAACTAAAACCGATATTTCTCTGCTTTTCGCATCGAAAGAGTTAAAAGAAGATAAGGCACTGGAAAAGCAACATAAAGCTTTGCCATTGCTTGAACCCCCCGCCCCCGCCCCTACGTAGCGACGCCCATGCCCGTGTATGCACAAACATTTTGTATGGGAAATGGCATTGTGTTATGTCGAAAATGTGAATATTTAATAAATTTCTTTTAATCTGCCTAAGTTTTTATTGTTATTTTCTGAAGAAATATGTTTATTTTTAATATTTTTATTGAGCTTTGTACCACGATTGTTTATTA
>NW_023458563.1:6996575-7001241 GCF_013731165.1 Rhagoletis pomonella | reverse complement strand
AAAATATTAAAAATAAAATGTTAACAAGCCACAATAACATTGACAAAAGAAATATGTTTATTTTAAATCTTTGAACAAAAAGTTGAGAAATATGTGGTTTTACTGTATAAATAATTAGTTTCTTAGAACACACTTTATGATTGTTGGTTTTGAATATATGCAAAGCGTATTATTTGGTACAAAACTTGTATGATTATTGAAACAGGGCTTTTGCAGGTAGACGAAAATAATTATGGTAATGTTTCTTGTTACAACAGGTAGTTCAAAACTTTAATCAACCTGAAGAACTTGTAGGCAAAAAAGTATTTAAGTTCTAATATTTACTTGAATCCATGTAGTGAGAACTTGGGGACTCAAGAGATATAATGTTTTTATGACCAAGACGCAGCGTAACAAAATTTATACAAGTAAAAATGGAAAATGGTGAATGTCTCACTCCACGACAACTTAGTGCACTTGATCCTGAGGAACAGCAAGGATACATTCGCCAGAGGTTAGAAGATTTAGGAGAGGAAAATAGTGACGACGAGCATTTCGTATCTGAATAGAATTGGAACGATAACGAAGATGATGTAACTGCAGTTGACTCCGATATAGAAGAAATCCAGTTATCAGAATTCGACCCGGCAGAACTTGACTATATACCGGGGAAACTAACTGGCAAAGAAGAAAGAAATTGAGCTGCTGCACCACCACAAACTGACAGATTCCAAACCCACAACATACTCAGTTCTGAAAATAATATTCAACCAAGCGGCCTTTATAATATTCTGGATATGGCTGTCCTTAATATCCACATAATTTACGTAGAGAACATCCCACACCTCTAGGGCTCTAAAATCCGACAAAGGATGTTCCTTCAACTTAGTGAGCAACTGGCGAAACCTGAAATAGAAGCGAGAGCTATTTATAGTCGAATAAACAGAATATTCTCTATACGCAACGTCATTGAGGCAATAAACGGCGGTCCTTTGAGGATAATGAATGTTGCAGTAAGAGGCGAGGAAGAACGTGACATTATGGCCAGAATAAAAAACGGTAATTTTTCTACATCCGCCCAACAAGGAAAACGTGCATATTGTGCAAAAGGCCCGTGTGTGCAGAACAATCTACTAATATGCCGCAATGCAATGAGTGTAGTTAAAATGTTTATAACTTCCAATTTATTAAAAATTTTTATTTTACAAATTTTATCTTATTATAATATCATTATATTCTTGCGATATTTTAAGAAATTTATTCGGAATGAAGTTCACTTTTCAAATATATCAAGATATATCATGCGTTTTCATATATGTACATACCCGGGTATGCAGCAGTTGACGTAAGGATTAGAAGTCGAAAAAATGGCCAGATCTCTGGCCCAGGTGATTCAATCCCACTCAGACTTGGGAATAACATGTTGTTGAGAATGGGATTTGTTGAGCATATAATGAAATTTCAAGTCAATCCGATATCTAGCTCCCAAGATATAACAGTTTTAAAACGCACAACATACCCGGGTATGTTGCTGTTGACAAAAAGGTTAAGAATGATTTTTTTAAATCAATATTTTTTCTTATTTTCTCAAATTCACAATTTCACGAATTTACTGTTGTCTTTTTCTTTCTAGGATAATGAAATATCCTTGTTATTCGAAATATATAAATATACAATAAATTTTTAATATGCCCTTTTTTCATTCATATAAAAATTGTCTTAAATTTAAACTTACATAAATAGTTTCCGCATCCCTCGGCGGCTGCTCCAGCTGGTAAAGCTTCTTTTTCTTTTTGCGTACTCGGGGTCCTCGTTTCCGTAGAAGGGTGATTGATTTTAGCTGGCGTCGGTGTATGGCTTCCAAGAATTTCTTATTTTCCTTTTCACGCCCGTGATGATTGGTGGTACTCACTTGTAATTTTAGACAGCACACCTATTGATATCCAACTGTCTTTTCGTTGCGCTTTTTTATGGCTAGCGGTACCTTAAAGAGTTAGTTTCGAATTTTTAGGCAGCACTCCTACTGATATTAAACTGTCCTTTTGTATCGCTTTCCTTATGATTACCGGTACTTATTAGAGTCACTTTGTTTCGCGGCGCTTTTTTATATTTAGCGGCACTTTACAGTAACTTTTATTTCGCAGCGCTTTTTTATATTTAGTGGCACTCGTTTAAGTAATCTTTATTTCGCGGCATTTTTTTTATATTCAACGGAAATTTTTTTAAGAGTTACTTTAAATGTCTCTGAAATGCGAATGGCATTCCTCGACACAAACTAGAGCTGTCAAAATTTCTTAAGGACAAGGAAATTGACATAATGCTCCTTGCTTAAACACACCTTACTAATAGATATAATTATAATCTATATAACATTTCGGGATATACCTTTTATTGCACGAATCATCCAGATGGAAAGGCGCATGGCGGAACTGGTATTTTAGTCAGAAACCAGATGAAACACCATGACTTGACTGGAATTTCAAAGAATTATCTGCAAGAAAAATCAATATACGTACAAACAAAGCAAGGTGATATTACGCTGTCCGCGGTTTATTGTCCCCCACGGGTCACGATAACAGAAAAACAGTTTATGGATTTCTTCAATTCGATGGGAGAGCGCTTCCTTGCTGCAGGTGATTACCACCCTCACCGGGCTCACGCTTGTCCAACCCTAAAGGCAAGCAATTATATAACGCGCTTACGCTTCTCCTGGAAAGCCTACATGTTGGCCGGCAGACCCGCAAAAGTTGCCAGATTTTATTGACTTTGCGATGACAAGGAAAATTCCCCGCTGCCTTATTAGTACAGAATCAGTTGCAGACCTCTTATCAGACCACTCACCTGTATTTTTTACCTTGTGAGTCACCCTATATGCTCACAACAAGGGCTTCAAATTGGTAAAAGTATAAAAAAGATACCAGTGCGCATATATACCTCGACCCAAATTTAGATACGCCGACCGATATTGAAAACCCCATAGCCGCTCTTCAACCTACACTTAGAGCAGCCAATAGCGTTTCCACGCCCCAGAAAGGTTATGTGCAAGATAAAAAATATAATTTAACCAATAGCAAAATTGGAATGCTTATATCGGAAAAACGACGCCTACGACGGATATGGCAGACTAACAGATCACCAGCATCAAAACAACTGCTCAAGGCGGCCACACATGCACTGACGAGAGCCCTCAAGAACGGGGAACAGTACGCACAGTACCGGTACATCCAAATGCTCTCACCGACGTGCACAAAGCACTCGTTATGGAAAGCACACTAAAATCTAAATACGCCAATTGAGACTGAAATTTCAGTACGGGACCACAATGGCAAATGAGCTCGGAGTGACGCAGAAAAAGCAAACACCTTTGCTGCTCATCTAAAAAATGTTTTTAGGCCAAACCCAGCAACTAATGATTTTAAACTACCACCCGTACCCAATGTGTAAAAATGTGAGCCGCTGAAATTTGTACCTGAAGAAATTTCTAAAGTATTTAAGGATCAACTGCAATCACATTAGGCCCCAGGGCACGACTTAATAACCCCAAAAATGATTATTAAGCTACCAAATTGTGTTGTACTTTACATCTGTATGCTATTCAACGCAATCACAAAGCATTGTCTTTTCCCTCACCAACGGAAAAAGTCGACTATTGTGATGACACCAAAGCCCGGAAAGGACAAAACGCAGCCATCTTCATATAGGCCCATCAGCCTGCTGCAGTGTATGTCGAAATTATGCGAAAAACTTCTTATGCTGCGCATCTCCCCACATCTGAAAGCCCGCAACATGATACCACTTCACCAATTTGGCTTCAGGGAAAACATGGAACAATCGAGCAAGTAAATCGCATAATAACCGAAATCCGAACAGCGTTTGAAAAGAAGGAATATTGCGCTGCAATATTTCTTTACGTCGCCCAGGCATTTGATCGCGTCTGGCTAGACGGTCTTATGTATAAAATACAAATGCTACTGCCATACACAAACTGCTTAAGTCATACCTTTATAATCGAAAGTTTGCAGTTCGATGTAACACCACCATCTCTGAAGCCCATGCAATCGAAGCTGGAGTGCCACAAGGCAGTATCCTTGGCCCCATGCTGTATGTCTTATACACCGCGGATATCCCTACAAACAACCGCCTGATAATGTCCACTTTTGCCGATGACACTGCCATAATCAGTCTCTCCATGTGTCGTCTACATGCAACTGCGCTCCTACGCAATCATATGGAAGTTGTTGCCAATTGGCTCGCAAACTGGCAAATAAAGGTTAACGAGCAAAATGTAAGCAAGTTACATTTACACTGAATAAGAGTAAGTGTCCGTCCTTGACTTTGAACGACGTACAAATACCACAAAGCAATCATGTTACTTACCTAGGGGTCCATGTGGACAGGCGACTTACTAGGGGAAACTACATAGTGGCTAAAAGGACTCATCTCAAGCTGAATGCTACTGCTCTCCACTGGCTTATTAACTCTCGCTCACCCCTGAGTCTGGAGTATAAAGTGCTTATTTAAAATACAGTTTTAAAACCGATATGGACCTATGGATGTGAGTTATGGGGAAACGGAGCAGCAGCAACATCGAAATCCTTCATCGTGCGCAATATAAAATCCTTCGAATAATCACCGGAGCACGTTGATATATCCGAAATGAAAACATTCACCGCGACTTGAGAATACC
>NW_023458563.1:6993205-6996565 GCF_013731165.1 Rhagoletis pomonella | reverse complement strand
TACCTTGTTGGTAGGGCTGCTTAAGTAGCTAAAAGGAATTTTTAACCAAGTAGAGCGTTTTTTTGTCGCTCGCTTACAAAAAAATTCAGCTAATAATAAATAATAATAATCTCGCGAACGGCTGTACCGTTTTTTTTTGGCAATTTTGGACTTATGCTACACACACTGTAGCATATAAGTCACATATAAGTCACTCATCATGCTTGTGCTGGTGCATGGCGCGGAGGCATGGACAATGAAAACATCTGATGAAGCGGATCTTGGAGTTTTCGAGAGAAAGATTCTGCGACCGATTTACGGACCTTTACGCGTTGGCGATGGCGAATAGCGCAGACGATTTGACGATGAGCTGTATGAGCTTTACAACGATATGACATAGCAGCGAATTAAAATTCAGCGGCTCCGCTGGCTTGGCTATGTCGTTCGAATGGACAGAAACGCTCCTGCTCTGAAAGTATTCAACGCAGGCAGCGATGCTGGTAACAGAGGAAGAGAAAGACCTCCTCTTCGTTGGAAAAACCAAGTGAAGTAATTGGGAGACACATGGGATCGAAGTCAAATTACCATTTTTGAATCAACCACTAAACAGAATAAAGAAAGTTCTTGATGAATGCCTACAAATACAATTGTAAGATATTTAAGGAATTTAGTCTGAAATAAGTCTATGTATATTGGATTTTTATGGACCAATGATACTCCCCCATTTTGAAATTGCCACAAACTACTATACATGTTCAAGGACTATTCACCATCGGACCAGAAAATTGTTGCCACAAAAATTTCTTCACGGACATAATGCTTTCATTAGGTTATTTAAGACGGCAATAGCGGATATGCCTTCCGACGACCACAAAACCAAACGTTAACGTCAATTGATGGTGAAAACGTTGGACCAAATGTTTCAATAAAAAAACAATTTTGGGCGGGATGAAGTTCGCCCGGTCTGCTAGTTTCTTATAATAGTTGCGATCCCGTACGAGTCCGGACTAGTCAGAAATAGTCAGAATCAGTCAGATTTTACTGGAAATCGATCCCGTACTCGGTTCTCTGACTATTGAGAGGACAAAAAAGAGAGTATATACGGCTCTCTCTCTGTCAGAAGTTACCAGTTTTAGTCCGAGAATTTTTTGCTGGTAAATTCTGGTAAATGTGTCAAACGATCAGCTGTAGTGTGTTTGGCAACCAAATTGTAAACAAAAGAAAAGTGCACTCTGCTAATTCATGTTGAAAAGTATTTAATTACTTGTTTAAGTGGATTCTAATGAATTTGAAAGTATTTTTGGTTATTTACATGTGTGAGCTGAGTGTGTTTACATACAAAATAAGCAAAATTTTACAACCAAAATTTAGAGGTTATGTTGAAGTTGACAGAAGTTACCATTTTTTACTAGAAAGCGATCCCGTACTTTTCAATGTTACTCTCTTGCTCTGAGCGAATTTTTAATTTTTGACAGTTTTACTAGTCCGAGTCCGAGGAATACGGGATTGCACCTAATGGCAGTAACTTTATTTCTGACAGATTTGTACTGTGTCCAAGCAAAGTCAGTTCTGGTTCTCCTCCATTTACTATAAAGCTTATCACGTGCTTTTATAGCTGAGCTAACTCTTTTATTTTACCAAGGGCAAGCGCTATTTATGGCCCGAACAGTACGAAGCGGGACATGGTCATCGAATAATTTTGTCAGATTTTCATTTAAGAAGCCAAGTTTTGCATCTACACTCTCAATGAACCAACAGTTATTCCAGTTAACATTCGACATGCAGATTACTAACTTTAACAGACTTAAAATCGCGATAAATAAAAGTATCAGCAGGACTGTTAAACAACACATCTAATGCACAAAATAAGGCAAATCAAGGCAATAACAAGGTTGTTGGTAATAATCTCTTAACCACAGCAAGATTTGCAGCAGATAAACAACAAAAACAAAGATAACTCAACATAAAACGAATCTAGCATGCAACACCAATTAAAATTATATACAGAGGACACTAGCATTTTTATGACATTATCTGAGAGTTCCGCAAAGATGAATTTCGTATCAGAATCATTTGGCACAGTTAGAGGTTTAATTTTTAGGGTCGATCTGCAATAAATTGCAACATCCCCTCCTTTTTTGGTTGATTTGTCGTGGCGTATAATATTCATGTGTGGGGTACCATAATAAACGTCAGTAACGTTTGGATTAAACCACGTTTTTGAAACACAGATGACATCAACCCCCGATTTTCCAAAAATATGTCTAACATAGTCCCATTTACCACCATTAAGACTTCGAGCATTAAAATGCACTACGTTAAAGCCATTTGACTGTTGGCATAAAATATCTAGTAAAATTTTGTGGTTATCAATAGTGCTGGAGGCTGATTTCCTAGTGGGATTTAAATGGAACACACTGAGACAGAAAAGGATTAACTACAAATTGCAGCAAGCCCAAGAAATATACAACACAGCAAGAGCACAAGTGATTGCAATTAAGTACAGTAAACAAAACAGCAGGGTAATTTATGAACAGTTGAGAAAGGCAAACAAGCAACAAAAATAATCTGAGATATATAACCAAAAAAGTAACAGGCTAACCTAATATTCGCGGCTTGTGTTTTGGTACGCACGCCGTTGAATTGGTTTTTTTTTGCGTGACCCGAAATTGGCTCGCGTGCGTTTACATTTGATTTCATTGAGCGAAACGTAAAATCAAAATGTCACGGAGAACAAAACATGTAAATTGAGTTAGCTTCATACGCACGCCGTACAATTTCGGTTGGTCCCATTCAAGTTGTATGTACATGAGATATCTTTTTGTTATTTTAGGAGCTCTTCCGGCCGGTAGTTATAAAAAAGCAAAAACAAGTTTCCTTTTTTTCTCCTACGCGTTTCGGCGTTGTTTTTCGTCTTCTTCACGGAGCCTGTTTTTATTTATTTGGAATAGAAACATAAAAAACACAACCATTAGATACAATGTCACATATTCCAGTATGGAAACAATTAGTTATCATACACACATATACGAATACAATTCTTCAACGGTAACACTTACATCTCTACATTTACATCACATTCAGTGTGACGGCGGGCTTGTGAAAAATTGTAGGTGAAAAGAGACTTAAAATGTATCAATATGTATTACTTTTTTCATTTAAGTATCAAAGTATCAATCTATATATATAAAATTCAAATTATGTATGTACCTATAGACACACTTGGCTCCTAAACGAATAAGCCGATCGTAACCAAATTTTACACACGCACTGGATATCTTCCAGGGATGGTCACAGGGTAAAAAATATTTTGATATATAAAGGGGGCGTGGCCCCAAAACGTGGACCCGGGTAACCTTAGGATGTATTTGTTTAATATGG
>NW_023458563.1:6983937-6993195 GCF_013731165.1 Rhagoletis pomonella | reverse complement strand
TGTATTTGTTTAATATCGGCATAAAATGAAAGCTGTTATGTCAAAAGTATGCGGAAGCAAATAAAAAAAAAATTAAAAAATTCATGAATACCGTTTTAGTGAAAAATAAAATTGAGTAATGCGGACAGTTCTTTAATCTTCTTTAATATAAAAATTAATATAAAAATAAGTAGGGTTTTCCTTCCTGACGCTATAACTCCAGAACGCACGAACCGATTTTCACGGTTTTGCATTCGTTGGAGGTTTATAGCTAGGAAAATTCAGGAAAAATTTCAATAGAAAAGTATATGGTGTGTGAGTATCCCCCACGAAAATAAGTATGTTTCATTTAAAGTAGATGGTGCCATTGTTTAACAGCTATTCATTGTACTTTGCTCAGTTAATTTCATGTGACACTAGCGAATACCCGGCGTGCTTCGCTGCGCCTTAAAAGTAATTTTGTTTTGTTACTCCCTCTCACAACATTTGAAAATATTATTTAATATTGCTGTACATATTTGTATAGTAGGGAGATTTTTTCAAATTATATAAATATACGTTATTTGAATATTGAATCAATACACGTTTGAGGAAAGGGTGCGATAGTAGACTCCAGTTATAAGATTACTAGCAATTACCCGGCGTGCTTCGCTGCGCCTTAAATGTATTTTTGTGTTGTAACTCTCCCCCTAAGCTCTTATGGCCTCATTTACAAAATATTTTTAAAGAACTTTATGAAGTTAGATTTAAAAAAATCGATCTATGAAGCATTGTTTATTTTTTTTTTGAGTTAATATATTTTCGAAGGTAATTAGAAAATATGTAAAGAACCGACTTTCTCTTGGAAATTTAATTTATAATCTTATAACTGGAGTCTACTATCGCACCCTTTCCTCAAACGTGTATTGATTCAATATTCAAATAACGTATATTTATATAATTTGAAAAAATCTCCCTACTATACAAATATGTACAGCAATATTAAATAATATTTTCAAATGTTGTGAGAGGGAGTAACAAAACAAAATTACTTTTAAGGCGCAGCGAAGCACGCCGGGTATTCGCTAGTATGGAATAAAACCAATAATTTTTATGAAAAACCATTTTCCAAAACAATTTAACATTTATTGAATGCAAACAGGTACACGTATCAGTTGTACTTGGTACTAGTATAATAATAATAACAAAAATGTCTTACATGTAAGAGTTCAATTCAGTACTAGAATAATAATAACGAAAATGTCTTACATGTATCAGTTCAACTGGGTATTAGTATAATAAAAATAGCAAAAATGTCTTATATATAATCTTAATTTTAGTTTAAATACTTTTGTAATTATGGGACTCAGAATTCAAATTTTTTTAATAGTTTTTAAGGCATTTGGAAAACATTATGCATACCACCATTGGCAAAGTGAAGCGATTTGTTCTATTTGTTTTGATCAAATTCAGATCTGAGAAAATGCGCTCTGCAGCGGCAGAGCTGTGTGGAAAACATAACAAGTTAAAAATAAAAGAAGTTAGTTCGAAATATAAAAAGTTATTTAAAGCATCTTTTAGCTCGCTTACTCCCCCCCCAAAAAAAACTGTTCTATGTCTTCAACGCAATCTATTTTATTATCGAATTTCAAAAGTTGCCATTGCATACAAATTTTTTCTCTGTCGCTTTCTTTATACAAGTTAGGGAAATTGCTTAAAACATTTAAAAATGTCGAATTAGCACTTTCTTTATATGATAATGGATCAAAACATGCAAAGCTTTTCAAAATTTCACTGTTAAAATCAAATCTCTTTTTTATTTGCAAGCAAAGTTCAATATAACATAGCAATGTATTCAGCAGAATATTTTTTTTTTATTGTTAAAATTTGTACTTCACTTAAATGTGCTGTTGATATATATGTCTCTGCGGCACAAGTAATATATACTTCCTTAATAGGTAAATGATTATCTGGGTTACAAACGTCTATATCAGCTGGGTTACTTGGCATACAGTTTGGTTTGACAAAAAAACTTATATTGAGTTTATAGTTACTTTCAAAATTGTTATATAATTTGTGCAATCTGTATGTTCGCCCAACTCAGCAGCACGACCGCTGATTACTAGGCCTTGCAAAGGATGGATCAATGCTTCGAGAAGCAAACAAATTTACTAGGAAAGAAAGTTGCATCAATTTTTATTTTTTCCAATTTCAATTTTTTATTTTTTATAATATTTTGTATTTCACATGGCACGCTTTGATTTAGAAGAACAAATTCAGAACAGTTTTTGACACTTTCGATACCAGAAGCAACAACAAAATACACCCAAATGTTGTTTTTGCTCTACTGATACTACCTGTTTAATGTGCCTTGGTTCACACCGTCATCGAAACAAGATATGAAGAATAACTGCAACGCGCTCCACTGGGACAGTAAACGATCAACAACTTGCTTCAGTGATAACCAGCGAACGTTGGACACTCGAAAAATTTTATGATTTTTAACACCAACGTAGTTTTGAAACTCGGAAAATTCATCCACCCTTTTAGCAATATGCCCGAAGAAATTCGAGTCGGGGAAGCTCTTTGCGGGTAAATCCGGCATGTGGTGCAGCAACACAAACATAATTAAATTCAATTCTGCACTTTTTACCTGTTCTTGTAGGATGTTATCTTTGGCTGTAGCCATCGCCTGATCGATATGGGTCTGGTTCCTCTTAGTAGCGTAGTTTTTTCTATGGAGGGGGCTCGTCTCGTGCCGCTTTATATGCGTTATTATGTTGAATAAGGATTTGTTGCATATGGCACAAAAGGCTTTTTCATCCTTCTCAGAAATCCAGACGAACATTTCCAACCACTGTGAACGAAACTTACGCCGATATTGAGCACGAGATGACGACGGCTCCACATATCTATGAACACACAAAACGAATTTGACAAAATAAGAAAAAATTAGCAATAATACAGAAACTTACTCATCTTCAGACCCAGATGACAGCAATGAGCTCGCCCCTTGTTCAGCAGTCCTGTTTGGTGGTATTCCTGTCACAAATCTATCCATGTTTATGTATGCACGTGGTGGCTTATGGCGGTGTCTGCAGCAGGATTTTCACGTGTTCCTTTAAGACAAAATGTTAATTATACACCAAAACATATACACAAATAGTAAAAATAATAACAATATGCAAATTTTAACAGTATATTCTATTAAAAATTGTTTAATACTTACTCGATTTTACTGGCTACAATTCTTGTGCCGGGCTGGTTCGTCCATTACGCTCAAAAGTAGAAAGGAAAAAGGAAGGAAATGTCTGCGGTTGACAGTAGTGACAACTTCACATTCCCAATACTTGAAAGGTTCGTTCAGTGAACGACAATGAACTTTTGGATGTATGTTACCACAGGTGCACGACATGTTTTGAAATGCATACAAATTTACAAATTTTTTTTATTTTTTATTTGGAAAAGTATCAAAATTGAAAAAAAGTATCTCTCCAAAATTCGTCGAAAAATGTATCACTTTTGATCCACTTGGATCAAAACGGTCACACTGATCACATTTGACACAATCGCCCCTATTCCGATTGTCGGAACGACAGTCGTTCGTCGATATTTGAGATTTTCATTGAGGTTATGAGGCAACCAATGACATAATCTACAACAAATTTGTATTCCTATTATCCTTTCGAAATGAAGAAGTATTGAAAACGTGTTAAAATCTGTCGTTAATGTTTTTTATTTACGACATAATTCAACGAACGACTGTCGATACGAACGACTTGCGACAACCATAATAGGGGTGAATAATTATTTTTACATATTTTACTTTGACATCACTAATTAACAACTATAAATAAAAATATCACAGCCTAATGTTTGTTATCGCTCATCTGCTCGTCAAATGTGTCCAATTGCTGCCCGATATGCGCAATTTATGTTATCCACGTCTTCTTTGAAGGTCATCGCGTCCTGTATTCTTTGTTGTATTCGCAGAACTTCTAATGTTAATCTTGTCCTCTCCCTCCTTTCTACGTCTAACATTTTGGTGTTTTCGAAGTCTGCTGCGTGTCTGCTAATTATTAAGTGTTGGGCTAGTGCTGTTGTTGTCTTTTTGTGCTTTGCGTCAGCTGTTTTAAAACTACCGGCCGAAAGAGCTCCTAAAATAACAAAACGATAATTTGAAAACTGGCCCGAAAAATAAATACATGAGATATTTTTGACAGTAAATTGGCGGCGTGCGTGAATATTAGGTTAGCCTGTAAACCAATAATACATAGAGGGAATACGGCAAAGATAGAAGGAGAAAAAACATCTATCTAACTTATTTTCTATTCTGGCATAAATTATAACTAACAGTTGGTACAATAGTAAGACATACATCAAATACATACTTAAGTATAATTGTTCTTATGTTCTAGTGCCGATAAGAGCATTAACGTCAGTTCCGCTGATCACTAATTCGGGCTCTTCGCCAGGCTTTAGCCGCACAAATATTCTCCAACGGATGGAAAACGCCGATGCCAATCGTTTATTTCGCCTTAACTCTGATGCATATGTCATTACTTCTCGTTGAGTTTTTGATCCGGTAATTTGCAGAGAAAAGTTTCACAATAATTGGGCAATTGCCTTTTACGCTTCGCAGACGAAAAACGTCACGTAAAGGTGGAGGTTTGTGCTGAGCTGCTTCACAAAAATTTGCAAATAATTCAGGCAAACACTCACCAGCTGCTTGGGGGATACCGTTAATTAAGATCCGTGGCGACTGCACTGCTTTCAAGAGCAGTGAGCTGAGCCTTGGTCGCAAGGCGTATCAATTACAAGCAGTAGCTTCTTCTTATGAGCACGGTTATTTCAAATTATCGCCTATTTTGCTTTGCTTAAGCCTGGTTTTCATTAGGTCATATTTGACGTCAAATGTTGTCAAAATAATGACTACGGGTTGTCATGATCAATGGCATCCAAATGAAAACGGCCCTCGCCGCTGATGTGACAGCATTCGAAAATCAAAATGTATTTGCCAACATGTTGGCAATTTTGATTTCGTTTGTCATGCGAACAGTTGATTCTAGCTACCATACGGACCGTTTAGCTACAAAAAAGACAAAAATGCAGTTCGATAGAACTTTTCACGCAGATTTCAACCATACCCAAATTATTTGGGGCGAGTAAAAAACAAAGAAAATATAACAGGTTAAACTTCAACTTTCCTATTTTTTATATGTTTAATATGTGGCCGTTCCATTAAAGTGGCTTCATTCATCATCTTTTAAGCCATCTGTCAGCTCTGTTGATATTATTGATATATACTGATATATGTTGGAAAACACTCCGGAATTGAAAATAATCTTCTATCATCTTTAAAGCTTATTAAAAAGGATGCGCCAACTGACTTTTTAAAACGTGTCAACTTTAAGCTTGGGGTACCTAAAAACTCATTTGCCGGAAGTCTGGCCCGCTAACGTCACCGTGCGTCCTTTTCTTTTCTTTTCAAAGGAAAATAAATCCGTCAACTCAAACATAGCGGCTAAAAAATTTTCGCATATATTAAAAAATATATTTTCACAATGTATCTGGTATGAGGACCAAAGCAGAGATAGTTCATCGATTAAGCTCTCACCTCGATTATGACGTCTTTGTAATTATCGAAAGTTGGTTAACTAGCAACTTCTTCATTTCCGAGTTCTTCGATGCAAACCTTTATAGTGTTCTCCGGAAAGATAGAGAGGAAATCAAAACTGGGTGTTCCAGAGGCGGCGGCGTGTTAATTGCTGTACAGCGGAAATTCAGCTCATCTTTAGTTCAGCTACTTACCTTATACGAGCCGATTAAAACTCCACTTAATACGAGCCGATTAAAACTTATTAATATTCCTACACTTTCCAGCCGCAGGCAAATGCTTGGTAAAATTTTTATAGTTAAACTACTAACAGGCTCAATTTCAAGTCCGCTTCTTCTTGGCGAAGTTAGCCTTAATATTCCCTCCCGGGTATCAAGACACTTTTGCCCCCTATTTCCGAAAGCTTGTAAAACTAATTTTGAATTGCACGACCCACTCCGTTGCTTATGCCAGGATTTTAACTCTCATTCCAGCACGTTTGATATATCAGATCCGCTTTTCAGCATTAAGAAATCGATACTGTCCTCTCTCAATAAATGAATCATTAAAATAAAGACATAAAATCGGCTGATGAATTTAGTTCTGTAGCTGAACAGTTTTAGATCTCGACACTTAACAAACTCCTGCCTATCGTGACTCGGCGCAAAAATTGAAAATACTGGTTCCGTACGTCATGCGGACTGCGCCCCTCGTGCGGATGGGCGGGAATGGAGGGTAAAAACCGTTGGGATATTATTAATTCCGATTCCCTCCTCGATCTTCTTTGCGTTACTGTGCGGGGCTCTTTCGGCCAACTGTTCGAGTGTGCGTCATATATCCCTCCCAACAGTAATGACGAGATTTATAAATGTCACATTAATAATTTAGTTTATCTAAGCTCTGAAGTTAAAAATCACCATATGTGTGTCCTTGGCGATTTTAATCTTAATAATATTTCTTGGAGTAACTTAAGTAGTTCATCAGTGTTAACGCCAGTTAATGTGTGCAATGTCAATGATACTTATGTTACTGATAGTCTCTTAGGTATTGGCCTTTCCCAAATTAATCATTATTTTAACGACTTTAATCGACTTTTATACCTAATTTATTTAAGTGACAACTTAAATCATCAGCTGGAGGTATGTGATTCACCAATTTCTCCGCGGAATGCCCACCATATTCCTTTAGTAATTAAATACACTCCAATTCTACGAATTCTTTTCTCCATCGCCTAGTACTTTGCAACCAATTTTTAACTATAATCTATGCAACTTTAATAAACTTAACTCACAATTGCTAAGAATCGATTGGAACACGCTCTTTACTAAAATGGATACCACCAACACCTTCACCATATTTAAATCTCGTGTTTTTGATCTCTGCGTGGATGTGGGGAACATTCACTAGGAAACCCTATAAATTACCATGGCACACAAAAGAGTTGAAACCTCTGAAAAATCTGAAGAGTAAAAAAGTTCAAAAAATCCGGGCACACTTTGTACCTTCAATGTTATCAGCGTTACCGTAAGAGTTTCAACGCCCTCGATAAGCGTCTACATGATAGGTACTTTAAAAACTATAAATCCAACATCAAAAATAACCCAACAGTTTTTTGGAGTTATATAAAATCTAAAAAAATCAAGTTCTGGCATACCTTCCTCCGTCTTCTACAGCGATAAACATGCGACCACTCTTGTTGATGCTGCTAATCTTTTTTCTGAGTTTTTTTGTGCCAATTTTATGTCCGATTCTGATCTACCTTTCGATGATTGTTTCCTTTCCGACTCGTCACTGTCTTTTAGTTCGCTTTTTGTAACCAAAGAAGACGTTAGTAGAGGCATAGAATCGCTAAAATCCTCCAAACAAATGGACGCGGATGGACTTTCGGCGATTATTTTTAAAAAGTGCTCATCCCTGATTGAGCCGCTAACGCTTATTTTTAATAAGTCCTTAACATCCGCCGTTTTTATAGACGACTGGAAAGAGCATCTATAACCCCAATTTATAAAAGCGGTAGCAAGAGTGACGTAAGTAATTATAGACCTATCTCGAAATTATCCACGGTCACTAAAATTTTCGAGACTGTTGTTAAAGTCAAACTCTCATTCGCAATTAGTGGTCTTATCTGCTGTAACCAACACGGATTTGTCAAAGGTAGATCAACAGTAACAAACCTTGCTGTTTTTACTGAAGACTGCTTCGCTGCCTTTCGTGAAGGGAATCAAGAAGATTGTGTTTACACAGATTTTTCGAAAGCCTTCGACAGAGTTTCACATACAGTGTTAGCTTCCAAACTTTCGGCTTTAGGTTTCCATGCAACTTTTCTTTAATGGATTAAGTCCTATCTGAGTAATAGACTTTGTGTGGTTACCTTAGATAATGTCTCCTCCCGACCTTTTGTTGCACCTTCAGGTGTGCCCCAGGGCAGCATCCTAGGACCTTTGTTATTTACGTTATTTATTAACGACATCGGCTCTCGTTTCGCAACTTCTAAATTTCTGCTATATGCAGACGACCTTAAGATTTACTCAATAATAAAAAAACTTGCAAGACGCCTTTGTTCTTCGGTCGGAACTCGATAATCTTGTGTATTGGTGCGCTCGCTATCGTCTTAACTTGAATGTAAATAAATGTTATTACTCTTCCTTTACGGGAAAGCAAACTCCTATCTCAACGTGGTATCATATCTCTGGGGTCTCCCTCAAATATGTTGCTGAAGTTAAGGACTTGGGTGTATACTTCGATACGAAACTCAGCCTCAACCCATATTAATTATATTGTTTCGAAATCATATGCCATGTTGGCTTTTATCCGTCGCAACAGCTCTGCGTTTACGGACCCGTACACACTGAAGTTTCTTTATATATCGCTAGTAAGATCAAGACTGGACTATGCTTGTTTTATTTGGAGACCATATATTGCCTCGCATATAAGCCGAATAGAGCGAATTCCAAAAGGTTTTCATCAAATGGGCTCTTCGCTCACTGAATTTCAGTGAACCTATACCACCTTACGAATCTCGTTGTCAGCTTTTGGCTTTAAAGCCCTTATATCATAGGTTTGCATTTCTCGCTTGCTCTTTTGTTGCAAATGTTATGAACAGCTCCGCTGACTGCCCAACCCTTTTAGAAAAAATAACGTTCAATGTCCCTTTTCGTAACCTACGCCATTCTCAATTGTTCTACGTGGAGTTTTCTAAGTATAATTACGCTAAATTTGCTCCACTCTCAAGAGCCCTCTTAGAGTTAAATAATGTTCCAAATCTTGATCCGGCACTACCCCTTGCAACAGTCCGTACCCTCTTACTTAGCTACTTTAACTAGTCTTTAAGTAAAATTGTTCAGTAGTCAGTAAGAATATATTGTTCATTTGACTAATATCATATAAATAAATAAAAAACTACTTGACCGATTAGAAAAGTATTGATGCCAATTCAAAGATAATTTTAATAGCGTTTTTACGACGTATTTACTATAAACATTTTTAAGCCAGATTTTTGGTAAACGCTATTTAAAAAAAATATATATATAATTTCGATTTTTACTTAATATAAATTTTTGTAGCATTAATTATGCAATTTTCTTCAAAAAACGTAATTTAATGAAAAAATTATTTTTTTTTGTTTTTTGGTATTTTTAACTTTTTTATTTTTTATTAATTAATCCCAACGGCTTTTTACCCTCCATTCCCGCCCAACCGACACG
>NW_023458563.1:6982581-6983927 GCF_013731165.1 Rhagoletis pomonella | reverse complement strand
ATCATTAATATGATGGTTGAAATTGAGTTTGGAATCCATTGTGATACCAAGATCGACAAAATTGGATACCTGCTCCAGATTATAATTTGATATTGAATAAACAGCTGGTTGAACAGTCCTCCGAGAGAAACACATAACTTTACATTTTTGAAGGTTTAGTGGCATATAGTTTGTATTACACCAACTAACCACGTTGTTCAGATCTGCTTGTAGCAAAGACCTTTCTTCGATAGAGGACAATGTTTTAAAAAGTTTCACATCATCGGCATACATTAAAATTTTTGAATGTTTTATTATAGAAGAAATATCATTAATGAATATCAGGAACAGAATCGGACCAAGGTGGCTTCCCTGAGGAACTCCTGAAGAAACTTTAATGATGTTGGAAGAACAAGTATTAACAATAACTCTTTGTGTTCTATCAGAGAGGTAAGATGAGATCCATTGAAGAAGACTGGGCTGAAAGCCGATTAGGTCGAGTTGACGGATGAGTAACGAGTGACATATGTTACCTACCATGCCTTCGCACAAGGTCGCGACGAACCTTTCGTGGACCTACGGGTACGCTTGTTGGGTTGCACACACTAGCTCGTCGGTGTTGGGGTGGGTTGTTTCATCCACAGATCAGTCGCGAGACAACAGAAAAAAAAATATCATACCCCCTCGTACAAGACATCATCAATGTGCCTAACCACCTTCACTGCATTTTGACAGGCCTCAATAAGCAATTTCAACTCTCGTCACTACTCCCCTCCGTTTAATCCCCGGTCGGTCCCCCACCCCCACTGTCCAACTTCTGGTTCGCCTCCATGCTTGAGGCCGGCCAATCCATCCCTCCTCAACCTTTGCTAACCGCGGCCTGGTGGGGTTAGCCCCTAACTGAAAGCACCCCGACTTAACTTATTTATTCCCCAGAACTAATCCTTTCTCCCCCCATGATCCCGTCCGTCCGTCCGAAGTCCCACGAAGTTCATTCACCACACACTATTTATGATTTAACAATTCATTTCATTTTATTGGATAGGACTACATCTAAGTAAATTTACATTTCAAACTGGTGTTCAATCGGCAAACGTTACACGCACGGAACAAGCAAAGCTATTGGGCGTTCGTGACCCTCAACCAATATATAAGGGGATAAACCTGGTTACCTGCCACCTAAGACATCTTAACGTGGTATTTGGTAAGCTGCGACCAATGGTCTGCTCAACTCAAAACCTACAGCCCTTAGCTCCTCTTGCTCACTGCCCCTAACGTTACAATTTTGCCTAAAAAAAAAATAAAAAATCTTAATACTATGTACAAATTCAGATAAAAAGAGTCAGTTGTTTAGCTGTTTAAGACTG
>NW_023458563.1:6926855-6982571 GCF_013731165.1 Rhagoletis pomonella | reverse complement strand
TTATGGTCGTTAAAAACTGCAACAATTGTGATTGCAACGCGAATCGTTCGCCGCACGTTTCACGCTCGCCCAAAAGGTTTGTCATAACTACTGCCCTATATGTGCATACGTACGTGTGCGGCGACTCTGATCGCCCAAGATGTTTGCCACGGTGTGACCAGAACCGTGAGGCCATGTTACTTCACACCGCGGACGGAGTACTCCTTCACTCTGGAGTCTCAACTGGCTGGATCCGCTGCTGCCAATTTTCGTCTGGGCAACCGATGGACGCCAATAAATGAATAATGTCGGGAACGCTTTGAAACAGGCGAGTGCTCGTCGCCGGCAGATTATAAATTGTCGATTTTCCTTTCACCGTGTAGTTGCTGCTTCAGACTTGACCGATCTCGACGCTGTTTTAATCCAAAAGAATTCTCTCAGCCGGATCTGTCAGCTTGGTTGCGGTTGTTCAGAGCTTAAGCATGTACACGCAACAGCCAGCTTCGTGCAGAGTACATGCTGCATTCGCAGTCTGCCGTAATATTAGTCGTTATTGCACAAACCTGTGTGTGCACGCCCAACAGTCATTATCAATCGTAACACATACTTTGTCAAAAGCTTTACTGAAATCGGTGTAAATTACGTCGGTATGCATTTTCTCTAAAACCGTTTGAGACATGAGTTGTAAACTCCAATAAATTAGTCATAGTAGATTTTCCTTTAGAAAACCCGTGTTGAGATTGTGTAATTGAAGAAGATATAGAATATGTCAGCTGGTTAACAATAATTGCTTCAAATAATTTGGGGATAGCGGAGAGTTTCGCTATGCCTCGATAGTTTTCTATAGACGACCTGCTGCCGTTTTTGTGAAGTCGTATTATGAAAGACTCCTTCCAGGCTGACGGAAAAACGCCATGTTTAAGTGACAAATTGAATAGAGTTGTTAAAGGCTCGCAGATGTTCTCAGCGCAGTTTTTAAGAAAACAGGTCGGAATATGATCAGGTCCAGGCCTAAATGACGCTTTTAAGGTTTTTAAA
This sequence comes from Rhagoletis pomonella, assembly GCF_013731165.1. Classification (NCBI taxonomy): domain Eukaryota; kingdom Metazoa; phylum Arthropoda; class Insecta; order Diptera; family Tephritidae; genus Rhagoletis; species Rhagoletis pomonella. The sequence goes on along the minus strand of NW_023458563.1, from coordinate 6,981,554 downwards.
GAGTGTAAAACTTCATCGGAAGATATTACTGGAATATAAGCAGAGTTGATTGGACAAAGCTCGTACGGATAGTCTCCACTTATAGGGAAGTCTACATAATAATTGGACCTAAAGAACCGAGTAAACTTGTTGGCAATGAGTTGGCTGTCGCTACATACAGTGTTGCGATAATGCATAGCGGACGGAAAACCATGTGCCTTACGCTGTGAATTTACGAAACCATAAAATGATTTAGGATTGTTAATTAAATTCTTCTTAATTTTACATAAATATGAATTATAACATTTCTTATGTAATGCAAAGTAGCTATGCCGCAAAACTGAGTACCTTAGGTAATCAATGTGTAAGCCCGTTCTTTTATACAGTTTAAAAGAGTGCGACTTTTTATTTTTAAATTTTTTAAGCTCTTTAGTGAACCATAATTGTATTAGTTCTTCATGAACAATATTACGTATTGGAACATACTTTCGAAACAAATTGAAAACAGTATCATTAAAGTGCTCAACGCTACGCTCCACGTCATCTCTATATATTGGCCAAGATAACTTTGAAAGTTCTTTGTTAATTTTCCTGAAATTTGCTTTCGCAAAAACATATCTAGTACTTGAACTTGACTTATTATTATATATTTCATTTATGATTCGTAGCTTAACTCAAGAGCAGGATGGTATGCATCTTCCGGCAAAACTAGGGGATCACACCGATTAATAGAGGCCTTCGGAACATCATCAACGTAAACGAGATCCAAGACCTTTCCAAACTTATTTGGACATATATTTATTTGTTTGAGGCAAAGTTCAGCCATTTCCTCCAGAAATACATTGTAACTATCTCTAGATGAAACTGGTACAACATCGGTGTCAATGACGTTCCATGAAATATGTGGCAGATTTAAATCGCCCAAAACAATCATAGAATCAGATGCCGTAAGCATTGCATTTACGGTCTCAAGTAAAGAAACTAGCTGCATATATACCGATACGGCAGAATTAGGAGGGATGTAGCAAAGAGCTAAATAAATATAAGTCTTTCCAGCCTGTACACGTATACATTTAAATTCGGTATATTCAATGACAGGAAGACTAACTTCCTCGGATGGTATCGATGAATGCACCGCAAAAAGAACACCACCGCCGATTCTGCCCACGCGGTCACTCCTGTATATTTGATATTCATTTGGAAGTATTTTGAAATTAAAAATATGAGGTTTGAGCCATGTTTCGGTCAAGGAAATAATATTATAATTGCAGTCAAAACCTTTTAAATATAGTCAGTTAATTTGGTATTCAAACCTCTAACGTTTTGATAGTTAATACTTAAATTAGACTTGCGAGTTAGTTTTTTGAATCCGAATTAAGATTAGAAATTTTAGCTACGTTATTATTACTTTTATTAGTGTGTTGGTGTTGGTTGATTTTTCCGACAGGGTGGTAAGATGATTTATTTTGGAACGAATTTCCGTCATCCCTTGTCAAGTTTGGTTTGCAGACAAACCGGTTTCGGCGTTGTGCCATCTTCAGTGTCATTTTTCGTTCTATTCGTTTTATTAGGTTTAAACTCAAACTCGCGAACAAACGCCCCGGTGGGCCAAAATGAACTATTTAGTAGTGAGTCAAAATCTTCGGAAGCTACATCAATTTTAAAAGATGAAATATCGCGATCGTATTTAAAATTAAATTTACGAATAAATACATCTTTAGTTCTATATTTAGTCGATATGTATGACTTTATATCATCCGAAGAAGTATCTTTAGCAAATCTAGAGACAAAGATTGATCTTCTCGGAGGAATTACAACCAACTTTTTGGTAATGATGTCTGATGTGTGGGGCTCCGAATTATTCGGAGGAACTAAGTTATACAGTGGAGCTTGAGATGTTGATGGCAACACTGTTAAATCAACGGTTTGACTATTTTTAGAAGTAGACCTAGTGGATATGGCTTTAGAAATCGGAGGCTCCAATGCCTGAGGGCATGGAGAAGATAAATTAATAAGTTCTAAGGACTGGGATGGAGGATTTATTTTACTAGAATCCGTGGCTGTCTTTTTAGGTGGACTAATAACATGCCCACCTTTATTTTCTCGGCTATCCTCAGAGTGTGGAGGGTTGTCGAGACAAGTGAAAGACATAAACATTTTTTCGTAATGCTTAAATTTCTCAACAAGCGCCGACAGATCCTTCCCGATCTCAGAAAAACCATTTCTGGACTGCCTGAAGAATTTAAATAAATCAACTTCGGTTGATCTACATTTTTGACAAGACCAACGAAGACCCTTACCCTCGTTAATAGCGTCTAATACTCTACCGCTCAAACCAGCACATTTTCTATGGGCAATCCCATAGCAGAGCCAGCATGACACATAGGAGTCGCTTCTAACGTGGCAATTGGTGTAAATACACGACATGTATAAAATTATATGTATTTTTAGGTTTTAGAAGCAAAAAAGCAAAAACGGTTTTGAAAACGATGTATTAATCAGTGAACCAATCAGCTGGTAAATATCAGTTGGAAAGCTATGTAGCGAACAGTTTTAAATGCACTGTATATTTGACACCTAATAAACACAACGCAAACAGCTGTGACAAAGATGAAACAGCAGAAATGACAAAAAGAGCAAAATCAATGTGCACAAACAAAAACAATTGTACAACAACAATATATTATATGAAACAAAATACTCGGCACATGCAATTAAGAATATCAAGTTAAATTAATCAAATTTACGGGAAATTTTGATGTTTTACTTATCTTTAAATTGTGCACCAGAAGTTTATTAACACTTTTTTTAATTTTTTACTTTAATAAGCGTAAAGAGCTTTATTAAACACAAAATTTAAACAGATCACAGAAAAACACAGCTTCACAGCTTGACGTTTGCGTTAGGTAAAAATATAAAAAATTAGAAAAATTATGTACATCAGCTGAAAGATAAACTAATCATCTTTATTTTGACATCATTAGTTGTTTAATCGGTTATGTAGTTCATAAGATGTTGATATTTCAAAATGTGGAAAAATTTAACCTAACCTCCTATATCGTCGCTGGAATAATGAAATAGTGTAACATGAAAAGTATAGTTTTGAGAAAAACGAATTTGAAGTTTTTATAAACCATTACAAACCATACAAATACAACTTCGTTTTTCGGGAATAAATTAGTGAGCCAAAGAGATATTTAAGAAAACTAAAGATTTTTCTAATAGATTAAAGGATTGTCTATCCAATGGTGTAATTATCGAATAATAGTGTATGTGGCATTTACACTGTTTCTCTATTCGAGCGACGATATCTTCTTAATTTTTTACTTGCGTTAAATAATTTTGGTAAGGTTGAAATCAGCATGAAGAGTTCTATCCAATCACATTTTGGGTTTGTCTATAGCTAAAAGGTCGGTATTCTACACTTTTTTGTGTAGACGGGATGAAAACGGGATGTCAATCATCTGACACCGAAATTTGACGACAGTCTTTGACATGCACTGCGGTGTCGACATTTGGGCAGTTTTTAAAATGTAATGAAAACGCATTTGACACCAAATGAACAGCTGTCAGATGAAGGCAGTTTTTGATGTCAGTGATTTTGACCTAATGAAAACCAGCCTTTACATATCTCCGTATACATACACATACACGTAATTATATACCCGGCAAAGAAATGCTCCCGAAATCTTTAAGAGTATCGGAATTTTGTTACGATTTTTTACGAATATTTAAATAAAAACATATAAAGCAGTTGATGAGAAGTAGTAAGAAATTTCTGAAAACCTGGTATACATATGGTCGATTCTACAGAAAAGTAAACCAGTTCGATTTTTTCTTTCTTTTAAAATATTACACATATTGGTGATTATTGGTGTTCACTATATCCGTCAGCTGCTTCTGACACAAATTTTTACGATATCCAAGTGTGTTTTGTGTTTAATATTTCGCTCCTTTTGTCGAAAGATTTTTCACGAACCTGAAAACAGTTTTCAATACTACAACAAGGAAAACTACAAAAACACAAGCTTTCCTTCGTTTATTTTGGAAGATAAAATTCTGAAGGATAGAAAATAAATTAGATTAACAGGGTACGTTCAAGTTAGCGAAAAAGTTGTTTAGAACTCCTATTAAGTCATAATGAAATGTACCGCAAATGTTAAGTGTAACGTAGCCAGTGAAAAACTAAAAAAGTGGTTTTTCGGATACTTAAGTATCCTTTTCAAAAGTATATTTAACATGTTTTCTTAGTATTGTCGACATCCTACGTATGCTATATGGAAAAAGAAAATCGTAGCTGATCGTTGCACAACTACCTAATAAATAAGTGTAACGTGGCCAGTGTTTTTCCTTTTATTTGTTTTTTTTTATTGACTTTATTTCGTTGACGCATTTCGTTTTAACAATAAATAATAAGACAAATTGAAGAAAGTATTTGCGTCAACAATTGCGAATTGAGTATTATACTACCAAGTTTTGATAACTATTATATTTAAATAAAGCGAAGCTAACATTTGTAAAATATTCTTTGAAATCTTTATCTCTAAAGATTTCGATTAAATGGTTAGTTATTCGTCAACCCGTGCAGACGTGTTTTTCTCAAGCTCGCGGTTATCTTATTACTTAAATTTTTACATTGTGCGATAGTGATACGATTAGCTCTGATCGTCTTGCTTGGACACATTTAATACTTTATTATTATCATGCAGTGTGGATGTGGTCAAAAAGTTGACCGTAACCATCAACAAAAAGTTCAATGTGTCAAGTGCAGTGTAATTTTTCATCTAAAATGTGAAAATCTCCTACCGGCTGATACTGAATGCATGCAAAAGTCGAACAAGCAATATTGTTGTAAAAAATGCACAAAAGCGCGCCGAAATCTATTCCCGCATCTCCCCCTCGCTCAACTACTCCGTCCAAAGATGTTGTCTCGGCTACCAACAACTCCGCTAATTCAGCGGCCGCAAATAACTCTCCGCTGCCAGCTACTTCGGTCGCCGAGGGAGCCCATATTTTAACCGATTGCGACAAAGAAATAACTTTGCAGGCTGTTCTCAACGAACTTCGATCTCTTAGATCTGACCATGAAAAAACTATCTCAATAATTAGCTCTTTGCAAAGCGAAAAGAAATTGTTGATAAAAAAAGTTGAAGACCTGCAGATAGAAGTGCAAGCTGTTCGCCGCAAATTTTGTGATTTTGATGTCGCTGCCTCAATCCCCTCCTTTGCTAATGACATAAAAGATATCCGCAACGATTTCAATAAAATGCACAAAGTTATAACTACAGCCTCTGGAAACAGGCAGGCACATGATATACACTCAACGCCGCCACTTTTACCTCCTGCTCCACCTACTTCCTATGCTTCTGCTGGTGCTCTTTCTGCTACTGCCATTCGTACCGTTGATACTCTCGCTGCATCTAACTCACGTAATGATACCAACTCCAACAACCTCTCCCGCGCTGCTTTGCCGAATCCCAATGCATACAATAAAGCGAAAAAGCAAATTTCTTCCGCTCCGTGGCCCCTCCGCCTTCGTTGTCTGTATCTCCTAACAACCAGCAGTCGGACAACGATGACAATTTCATACCTGTTGGCGCTAGGAATAGAAGAGAAAACCGGAATGCGAATAACACTGTTGTTGGATGCAAGGAAAGTCGCGTATTGGATGTAATTGTCAATTTAAAGTGGGTACATTTGTCATATTTCAATACCACTGTGACCGCTGAAAACATTATGAGCTATGTACATGATCACGCTGCTATTGATAAGAGCGATCTGAGATGCTATGCTTTAGTAAAGAAAGATGCCGAAATTGAAGGACTGAAGAGAGTATCGTTCAAACTTGGTGTAGCAAACAAATATTACGATAAACTTTTAGACCCATCAATTTGGCAAGAGAACATAAGAGTACGGCCGTTCTTAAATTTTCCAAGAGAAGAAGAGAAACCGCAGCAGGCCTAGCGAACGCCAACGCTGTTAGAAATTCATCGGATGCTGCAGAATTCCTTCTCTATTATCAAAATGCTGGTGGTATAAGAACCAAAATGCTGCCATTGTTGTTGTTTTCATCGTCGGCTCTCTATGATATCATAGTCTTAACTGAAACTTGGGTTTTTGAATGCCATCATACTGCAGAAATGTTCGATTGCCAAGTGTATAACGTAGATATATCGCAAAGACAGATGTCCCCGCACAACTGGTCTCTCTAAAGGTGGTGGTGTACTTGTTGCCGTTCGTTCGAGTCTACCCAGTAGGCAAATAACCCTGTCTTCTGAAATGAGTTCAGACCAGAGCCGTTTCGATATTAATCAAATTATTGTTAAAATCGTTATAAATAAATTGCATGAATTATTCATTGCAGTAAGTTACATACCGCCATTAAGTCCAATTGAATTGTATAAAGCACATACAAGTAATTGTTGCTCGATGTTGAATAGTCTAAATGATAATCAAAACATTATAATATTGGGTGACTTCAATTTGCCAAATGTTAAATGGTGGTTTGATGATGACGTTAAGCAATTCTTGCCATATGATGTAACAAGCGAGAGTGAATGTGAGGTACTCGACACCTTTGCTGAGTTTAACCTCTCTCAAATTAATAGAGTTCATAATGACAAAAATCGTATTCTTGATTTAGTGTTTACTAATAATGATCTTAAATCCGACGTCGAATCCCTCTCTTCACCCTTTATACGTATATGCTTTGAATTTATAAATTATTTAAAATCAGTTATTTATAATTGTAAGAACTATAATTTCATTACAGCCAAATTCATTGAGATATCACGCTACCTGAATTCTGTTGATTGGGAATCTGCCTTAGACAAAGCTCTATTGTCACAGGCCTACGACATATTTCGGGACAACCTGGAAGCGGGAATTGTAAAGTTCGTACCAATGAAGCCAGTAAAAAAGTTGTCCAAACCAGCCTGATATAACTCTAGGCTTATTAATATAAAAAACAAGAAAACTAAGGCGTACAAGCTGTATCGCAAAGCGAAAGACAATTTTGAACTTTTTGAAGCCTACAGTAGTTTACAAAAAGAGTTTAACGCTCTGAATAAATTTTTATATCAGAGCTATATACTGAACATTGAAAGCGAAATAAGAGTAAATAGTAAACGGTTTTGGCAGTTTATAAACAGCAAAAAGAAAAACACCGGAATTCCTGATCTGATCCATTATTTGGGTGAATCCTCGACGGACGTTCAAACTATTTGTAACCTGTTTGCCTCCTTCTTCAGCTCTGTTTATGTTCCTCAGTCTGAAACCGGAACAGTCAATAACTTACATAGCAGCACACTTGTGCCTGAAGGCTTACAGCTTTCAGCTGAAGAAGTTCTAGCAAATGACCCAAATCCTGGAGAGGACAGTTTCCCTCCTACTTTATTAAAGAACTGCGCTTCAGCGTTAGCTCTGCCTCTATCAATTATCTTTAACAAATCCCTATCATTAGGGGAATTCCTACATAATTGAAAAAAGTCCTTCATTATACCTATTCATAAGTCTGGGAGCAAGTCGGACATACAAAATTATCGTCCAATCTGTAAAATTTCAAGTATACCAAAACTTTTCGAAAAACTTGTCCACGATAGGATTGTTTTCCAGATTTCCGGGCTCATATCGCCTTATCAGCACGGATTCATTAAAGTTAGAACCACTTCTTCAAACTTGGCCTTATTTTCAAATTTTATTTTAAAATAATTCGAGATCGGTCAACAATGCGATGTCATTTTCACCGACTTCTCGAAAGCCTTTGATAAGGTGAGTCATAAAACACTACTAGGAAAGCTGGAATCAATTGGACTTCATGCTAGCACGCCTAAGTGGCTTGCATCTTATCTTGCTGATAGGACCCAATTCGTCCGTATAAATAACACTAAATCAGATGCGATTAAAGCCACTTCTGGTGTACCACAAGGCAGCCACCTGAGACCGTTACTTTTCTTGGTCTTTGTCAATGATATTCCCGACGTTTTCTTAACATCTCGTTGTCTAATGTACGCAGACGACTTGAAGATATACAGTCGCATTGGAAACACGTCCGACTGCATTAAACTTCAAAATGACTAACTCAGATTGCAAGTATGGTGTGATGCTAACTTCTTACCTCTCAACGTTGGTAAATGCCAGTATATGTCCTTCAGTAGACGTAAAGTGATAATTGACTATCATTATAGGTTGCGCACTGCCACTCTCACTAAAATTTATGAAACGAAAGACCTGGGGGTCATCTTTTCTTCGAAAATGTCCTTTTCTAAACATATAGATTTGATGATAATCGGCTTCTTAATGAGAACTTCAAATGAATTCCGGGACCTTTTCACTCTCAAGAGCTTGTATTTTGCATTTGTAAGATCCAATCTTGAGTATTGCAGCATCATTTGGGATTCTTTCTATTCGGGTTCATCCTTAAGGATTGAGAAGGTCCAGAAACGCTTTACTAGATATGCCATTCACTCTCTGAATTGGAATTGTATTATGCCTAATTATAAGAGTAGGTGCCTTATGCTGGCATTGCCGACATTATAAATGCGTAGACAAATTTCCTCGATAATGTTTATTAGGGACATAGTCACGAGGCACATCAATTGCCACTTCTTGCTTGAGCTTATTCATTTCAATTGTCCTGCTCGGGATTTCGGATTCAGCGACATGTTCTATTTACCTTATTGCAAGACCAACTTCATGCTTAATGAGCCGCTTACACGTTGTCTGAGGCAGACTAACCATGTTTGTAAACATTTAGATGTATTCTCAAATTCTCGTGAGTGTTTTAAATCTAAACTAAATCTCAGGATGCATTTTTATACCCGAGCGCACTTGTGCACAAGGGTATTATAACTTTGTTCACATAACGGTTGTTTGTAACAGGCAAAACGAATCGAGATAGATATAGACAAATGTATACATAAATGATCAGAATGAAAAGAGAAATCGATTAAGCGGTGACTGTCTGTCTGTCCGTCCGTCCGTCCGTCCGTCCGTCTGTGCACACGATAACTCGAGTAAAAATTGAGATATCTTAACGAAGCTTGGTACGTGAACATCTTTTGGGAGTAGGACGGATGGTATTGAAAATGGGCGAAATCGGACAATAACCACGCCTACCTCCCATATAACGGTAATTTTAAGAAATACGAAAACTGCGATATTTTAGTAACTACTGAAGATAATTCACTCCAAATTGATACTTACAATGAGTTTCAGACGGAAAACATGAATATTATAAATTTTTGGAAAATGGGCGTAGCCACGCCCACTTATGGTTACATGTGTATATCTTGGTAACCGCTGCACCAATTTCTTCCAAACTTGGCACAGTTGTTGGCCTTAGTACAGCATACTAAATGGCTGAAAAGTTTAAAAATCGGACAATAACCACGCCTACCTCCCATATAACGGTACTTTTCAGAAAAACGAAAACTGCGATATTTTAGTAACTACTGAAGATAATTCTCTCAAAATTGATATTTGCAATGAGTTTTAGACGAAAAATAAAAATTTTTCAAAATTTTGGCAAATGGGCGTAGCCACGCCCACTTATGGTTACATGTGTATATATTGGTAACCGCTACACCAGTTTCTTCCAAACTTAGCATAGTTGTTGGTCCTGGTACAGCATACCAAATGGCCGAAAATTTCTAAAATCGGACAATAACCACGCCCACATCCCATATAACGGTAATTTCGAGAAATACAAAATCTTCGATAAATCACTAAATATTGAAGCTAATTTATTCAAGATTGATGGTTGCAACAATTCTTTACCAAGAAATACGTTTATGACAAAATTTTGGAAAATGGGCGTAGCACCGCCCACTTGTGATCACATATATGTATCTCGCTAACCGTTTTGCAATTTGTACCAAGCTCGGTATGGTTATTGTGCTTGCCACATAAAAGCAAACCGTTGAAAATTGTTGAAATCGGTTTAAAATTGAGGCCGCTTTTCATATAACGGTAAATTTCAGATATGCTTGAAAATTCAATATTCCGAAATTTAAGGATGCTAATTTACTTAAAATGTATACACCCCGGCTTATCATGTAGCGGTAGCTTTCGGAAAGGAGGAAAACATATATTTAATACTTGCGCCGGGTATTTAATGTTCGGCTCCGCCCGAACTTAGACTTTCTTACTTGTTTAAATTGCAATTAGTCTATCTATTTTATGGTAGGTCTATGTTTACACATTTTTATTGTTCATTATTACTTTTTACATTTTTAGTAATCTCTTTGAGTTGTACCATAATTGATGAATTAAATAAATAAATAAATAAATATATATGTAACTAGCAGACCCGGCGAACCTCGTCCCGCCCAAAATTAGATTATTCTCCAACAATCCACATTTACGATTTGTACTGCCACATTCATCGGCTACGACTATGGTTTAGCGTTCGTTGCCGCCTTAAATAACCGAACGAAAGTGTTATGTACATGAGAAGTTCCCTGGTGGCAACAATGATCCGGATCTATAGTGAATGTGCCCTAGAAACTTTAACTTATAGTTGGTGGCAATTTCAAATACAATATACATACATAGACTGCGATGAAATATCTTCAAATACAGTTTCGCGAAAGCCATTTAAGTGAAAAATGATTTTTTTATGTCAGGTTCAATATTAAATTCAATTAAAAAATACATTTTCATTAAATTGCCTTCATGCAATTGGCCTTTAAAGTATTTCGACCGGTGGTGATTTAAGATTTACCACTGCACACCTCAACCCTGGTGTTTCCGAATGAAGCCTTAACGCATAATATTGGCAAATCACATCCATTAGGCCAATCTAACACACGAGACTTCGATATACTCAATGGTGTAACAGGCCGATTTAGTGTGACATTCACGGCACCGTTCCCAATACATGTTTTGAATATTGGACAAATCGGATCATAAAAAAGATTGTTAGTAATAACTCAACTCCAGACACCCACTCAAACACACACACAAAACTTTCTTAAAATCCCTCCAGCCATTTAGGATGTCACTCACATATATACCTACGGAAGAATTATTTACACATTCAAAGAGAAGTAAAAGTCACTACGTTTGTACTTTGCCACGCCTTCTTTTCAAAGAGCCCATTTTTTCCAAGAGTATGGGATTGATTTCATATATCTCCATACCAAGTTCCAATATTCTGCCATAAATACTTCCAGTGATATGCAGTATGAAAAATTCATTTGAAACGGAGGTACCACGCCCCCGTTTCCAATAGGTCCAATTCTTCTCCAAGAGTATGCAATCGATTCATATGCGCCAATACCCAGTTCCAGTACTCTACCATGAATACTTCCAGAGATATGAAGTATGAAAAATTCCGTTTGTATTGGAGGTGCCACGCCCCCTTTTCCAAAAACCACAATTTTTCTCCATGCGATGGATTTCATGTATCTCCCTACCAAGTTCCACGCCCCTTTTATTTATCGAGATTTTTGTTAGCCGATAACCATCCTTTGAACGTCTGCAGCAGATGTCGGAAATTTCCAAAAAATCGGTTCAGCCGATACACGTAGATGGATAAGAGTTGCTGCTTTTAATATTGCGCTCACTTACGTACAAAAAACATAGCAGCATATCCCAGGAAGAACAGTTCCGGTTATGTCACCTGGTGACATGACCGTAACGCGTTCCATTCTCATCGGCACGAAACATAATATTTTCCTATAACGTTTTTAAGAGCGAAGTGGCAAACGTGACTTTTTTGTATGTGTGTAATTTTTCAAACCAAATAGTTTGCCTGCTTGCTCATATGTGAAAAGATTAGCTTGACTACTTACTCATATGTGACAGATACCTAATAGACCATTTGAGAAGCAGACAGCAATAGTACTTGAGAACAAGCTTACATCAACAGTGAATTTTAAACTTTTCTCAATATAAGTTATAAAAGATTATCAAAATGAAAATTCACAAGCGAATTTTTCACATGGTTGAGAAATGAATTTTATGATTAAGCTATTTTAAAATACGCTTAAAAATCCGTACACTTATCAAAATAGTCATAAATATAATTGAGAAATACTTATTTTGTGTAAGAAATCGTCAAAAAATATTTATTTAATTATTTAATATATAGTCTACGAACAAACAATTCTTACAGACTACTAACATAGTTTAATAAGATCATATAAAAGATATCAAAAGACCAATGAAAACATCTTTACGCAAAGAAAAATCAAGCTCGACAAAGAATGAGATCTGGTTAAATTTATAAAGAATGCGGGCAATTGGTGCATTTCGCGCATAATTTGTTCTACTATTAATGCCATAAAAAGGGTAAAAGTTTCGAAGTACTCTTCTTGGAACATTAAAATTTATTTTCTCAAGAAGGGCAGCACAATCAAAATCTCCCTGGATAACGCCATAAATAAAAGTTAAAGAAAGAATTGACCTTCTGCTTTCTAAGGGTTTAAGACCTAAAAGAAGTAAACGAACATTATATGATGGAACAGGATCAGTGAATCGTAGGGACCGCAATGCATACCTAAGGAACACTTTTTGAATTCGTTCAATCCGGTTAATTAAAAATTGTTGAAAAGGCCTCCAAATAATAGTGGCATACTCAAGGTGAGATCGCACAAAAGAGGTGTAAAGCAATTTTAGTGTGTAAGGGTCGGAGAACTCCGAACTATTCCGCCGAACGAAACCAAGCATTGTATAAGATTTAGAAATAATAAAGTTAATGTGATTGTTGAATGTAAATTTAGCATCAAAAATAACTCCAAGGTCTTTAATTTCATCAACAGTCAGCAAAGCACGATTAGCAATATTATGAGGGCTTTTAAAAATAAGGGGCCAGTTTGAGTAAGTGACATGAATGCATTTTTTAATATTTAAGCAAAGATGAGATCTAGCGCACCAAGAATAAAGATTATCAATCTCAGATTGAAGATTCAACATATCATTTGCAGAGTTCACTACCGAATAAATTTTCAAATCATCAGCGTACAACAAAAACCTAGCGTATGAAAAACAGGAACAGATGCCGTTGATGAACAAGACAAACAGTAATGGACCTAGAATACTGCGTTGAGGGACACCTGACGTTGCATGGAAGGGCTCAGAAGACACCTCATCAAGAGAGACAATACACCACCTATTACTTAAATACGACTTAAACCATTCCAAGAAAATCGAGTGAAAGCCGAGACAGGCTAGCTTGTGAATCTTTAGCTTAAGTGAACCCTTATCGAAAGCTTTGGAAAAGTCAGTATAGATACAGTCGACCTGACATCCAGAGGAAAATGCCGAGATACAGTATTCACTAAACACAGCAAGGTGGGAAACTGTAGAACGCCCCACGACTACACCATGTTGGTAGATCTTATTCTTGATTATGCATTCGAATAACTTAGAAGTATTGGAGAGTTTCGATATAGGTCTGTAGTTGCAGACATCACTCTTGTTTCCACATTTGTATATAGGAACTATCGAAGCCACTTTCCAGGCATCGATAAACTCACCACAGCGCAGCGACATATTGAACAATATATCTAGAGGCACAACCAACGCAGGGTAGCCTTTTAACAAAGGAGTCGAAAAACCATGAATGTCAGTCTTAGAGGAGTGCTTCAGTTTTAAAATACCAGTAGAGATATCGCCTACTGAAATGGACACCGAGCCAAAATCAAGCGTAGAATTAATCTCAGATGAAAAGTCAAAATGAAGAACTTCATCATCACAAGCAAAAGTAGATTTGAAAAATTCCGCGAACAGATTAGCAGCAGCACCATGAGTGCCGGCAAGTTTGTTATTGTAAAAAATAGTTAAAGGAACCGATGCGCACGATTTTTTCGACTTTATGAAATTCCAAAACGCCCTAGGGTTGGAATTTATATTTGACTCAAAATTAGCGGTATAGTTTCCGTAAAGAAATTTGTACAAGCAATTGAATTCATTCATATAACGTAGGTTTTTGTCATAGAAGGACTTGTTCTTAGTCTGTTCAAATTTTTTATACAATTTCTTCCTTAAATTCTTTAGCTTTTTTAAACCCTTTGTATACCATGGCAATTTATATGGCTTACTTTTTACTACTGGTACATACTTTAAGCACAGTTCAAAGATTGTTGACCTAAAAATTTCAAAACAGGAAGCAACATTTGAATGAAAAAGCAGATCAGCCCAGTTTATTTCAGAGAAATGTTGATTTAGACTTGAAAAAGCGCAGCGCTTAAAATTAAAAGCAACTTTTTCGTTTAAAGTTACAGCCCCAAACTCGTAGAATTCGAGTTTAAGGACAAGAGTGTTATGGTGCATATCCGATGGAGTGATTGGCGCATGACACATACAAAGATTAAAACTAATATTATCACTAAGGAATACATAATCGAGCTTATTTGGATAGCTATTAATTTGTAACAAGTTTAAGCTTAAAATATTGTCTAAAAAATAAGATTCGAAAGGCTTAGGCATATTAGTTGGCATTAGGCCAGACGTACAATAACTAGGCGACCAAGTAACATCGGAAATATTAAAATCTCCTAGAATACTTATATGGTTATCACCAAACCTGTTGAGTACATGGGCTTTGTAAAGACTTTCCAAACTATTAGGTGGTATATATGAAGCAATTAAGAATAAAGAGCCTGAATACGTTGAACCACGTACGCTAACACAGAGCTGGTCAAGTAAGGTATCACTATTATCAAGTGTAATTAAAGATGCATTATACTTGCGTTGAACCGAAATTAGGACACCACCACCTCTCGAACGGCTAGTTTTAATTGAATCCCTGTCTTTGCGAAAGACTACGAATTGATTGGGATCAACAAATTCGGCATCAAAAAAATCAGAAGTCAGCCAAGTTTCGACAATCACGAAAATATCGTAATCCAGTTGAGAGCTCAAAGCTCTTACAGCGTGAGTTTTTGTTCTCATGCCAGACGCATTCTGAAAATATATGTTAAGTTTCTTGTTGACTAAGTTCGCCTTACTAATGCAAGCTCCGGGCCTTGTTGTTGTTTTTCCTCTCGGGGAAAAAACTAAAAGGACGAACGTTCACGCAAGCAGGCCACAAATTTTGCGATAGAATCTTATCATATATAGCAGTAGCAACTCCAAGCTTAAAATTTACTTTTTTTATTGAGTCAGGCTGCGCATCTTTCTTAACCAACCTATGACACGCAAAGTTAGACCTATCCGTTTTGGCATGCTTTACTACGTAATCAATAATATCATTTGCGGAAACTGAGGGCTGGAATGAAGATAAATGAAGCCAGTTCATATGAGCAACAACATCTAGTTCTTTACTTTCATTAGATCAGACGATATTCAGACGCTTACGGCGTTTATTATTATCAGTACGTTTACTAACAATAGCAGCATCTGTCGTAGCATCACTTAAGATATAAAACGTACTATGATTTACAGCGGCATTGTTCATACCAGCATTTAGTTCAGACTGAACTTTTAAAGCCAAGGCACCGTCGTTTTGTTTAGTTGTAGCAGCAGCCGCAGAAGCATGTAAAGACGGAGACGAGGTATCACGAGTGATATTATTATCAGAAAGAATATCAGATCCAGCATTAGCCGCAATAATACGACGAACAGCGTCCGCATATGAAGCCGAAGTAGTCTCAGCAGCAGCAACAGAAGCAGATACAGCATTTGAAGTTGTTTTTGCATTTATAACTGGCAAAGAGTACGCCTTCACAGACGATCACAAAATCCCACGAGCGATATTACCTATATCACAAATATTATCAGAGCTAGCGTTAGTAACAACAACACTACCTTCTCCAGATTGAGAAGCCGAAGCAGTCTCAGTAGCATTGCCCGATTCAACAGAAGGGCGAGAGCGACAAGTAATCAACGGCAGATTTACATTTAGTGCAGCTAAATCAGCTTTTAAGTCTTTAATGTTGTTAGCTACACAATGTTATTGTCACTTAACGTTTTATGCATAGAGCGCAGTTCAGCTTGCATGTCATTGACTTTAGCAAGCAAATTATTGTTTTCGTCGAGTGATGATTAAAGCATAGATAAAATTTGAACATTATTAGCTTTCAGAGCGGCAATTTCCGAATGCAATATTGCAATGTTATTAATTAAAGTGCTATTATCAGCTTGAAGAGCATTCATAACAGACATCACACGCAATTGTTCAGATTTTAGAATTGCAATTTCACTGAGCACGGTAGATAAAGCGTTTAGCAGTTTATTTCCATTCTCACTCTCATTTTTCGACTTAGTCAATGTAGGTTTTGGAATTTGGTTTTGAGAGACATTATTAGCCATGGGGATTTTTTTGAACACAAGTTGGCGCATTAGATGTAGGTAGAGATTTATCTCTGTCATCCCGATTAACGGAGGGAGGAGGAGAGCGAAGAGATTTCCGGCGCTTATCAGAGCACTCATTGCAGACGAACTTGTTGTCAGAGCAGACTAAAAATTCCAAATCAGCGGGAAAAACACCAACACATTTCAAATGGAATAATACATTACATTTGGCACACAGAATTTTATCATCAAGCCGATCCACCTTTTGTCCGCAAACACAAGGCATTTTAAAGATGATTTAATTATGTTCTTAAAGCTCAATAGAGTCATTATCTCGCCATGTACATTTGTATTTAGCAAATATATGTATCACGCACAAATTTAAATTGCATATAACAGCGTAAAAAATCAGTAAAGCGGAGCTTAACAAAAATACGTCCGCTCTTGCCGACGACTTAGGTCGAACAACTTGAGAACAATATTATAACAAGCTTACAAGCTTTATTTTACAATTGCGATGTACAAGCGTTACACAATTGTTTTTCAATCCGCAGAAAAAACCGATTATTTTCCCGTTATGTTTATGAAATTTTGTCAACGTTCGCCTGGCGAGTTGAGTTTTGAAGTGAGTGCATTAATTAAGTTAGTGCAGTGAATTAATTATAAAATATACATATATTTAAGTAATAACAATAATTAAAAGTTCATCTAGTGTATAATGCCAAATAAGTACAAAACAAAGCATCATAAATGAATCAAAAGAAATTTTTGAGCTTCTTTATAATAAAAGAACGAAAAATAGTGACATAGATGAAAGTTGTAGTGCTAGTGCTATTAATAATGGAATTGTGGAAAATGATATTGTTGATGCTGTTGATAATGGCATTGAAGAAAGTGAAATTGAGAACGATATTCAATACTCAAGTTCAAGTTGAGAAGAAAACAATGACTTCAGTGACGAAACTATTGAACAGTATAATCGAAATGAATTAGCTGAATGGAGTATGAAAAATTCAATTTCTCATTGTGCGATAAATGAACTTTTGACAGTTTTAAGAAAGCTTCAACCAACCTTACCAAAGGCGCAAGAACATTGAAAAAAACACCTAGAGGTGCACCAGTAGCTTTAATTCAAGGTGGTGAATATGTGCATTATGGACTGAAAGACTGCTTAACCGATTTCTTTTATTCTACTTCATACGAGAGTGATTATATTGGATTAAATATAAATGTTGACGGACTATCAATAGCTAAAAGTTCATTAGCTCAAGCATGGCCGATCCTCGTCAATGTGCATGGTACAAAGTCGGTACATACTGTAGGAGTATATACTGGAAATAGTAAACCTAAAGATCTTAATGAATTCACACCATTTGTTGAAGAGTTTATTGAAGGCAATACTTATAAAGTGAGTTGCCGATCATTTATCTGTGATGCACCTGCAAGATCCCTAGTTATGGGCAGTGTTGCCAGGTCTTCGGCATGAGAAAATGTCCCTCTTAGTCTGAAAAAACGTCATTTCCTACCCAAAAACGTCTTTTTCAAATGAATGTACAAAAAATTGTTCTTATTAAACTTTTATTGTATATAAAGGTACATATCGACCCCTCACCGTCAAAATAACGTAAGAGACATTTTTTTCAAAATGTTCTTTTGGGTGCAGAAATATTCCTAGAGCAATTTAGATGCATTTCTGCATCAAAAAGAAAATTTTAAAAATAATATCGCTAACGTTATTTTAGCGGTTAGGGCTCGATATGTACGTAAGGTATATTAGAATGCCATTTCTACAGAGCACACTTAAAATTCATTGTAAACGGGTTTGAGATCGTTAATATAAAAATTATTTTATACATACACTTGTGATCAGCTGATTAAGTCATCAACATTTTGATCGATTTTGGCTGTTTCTCTTTCGTTTATTTAATGTTTATTATTTTCCCATAAGAGCCAAGCTCATTAACAAACAAAATATAAATCCACAAAAATTGTGTAAAAATCAAAAACAATCTGCAAATTTTCAGCTAGATTTTCAATTTTTTATTCAGATTTTTTAGAATTTTTTTGAGTATGCAGTTTGATAGCCCATTAAATTTCAGGGCAATAATATGCAAGTTTAAAGTGGCTTAATAATCGCGTTGATTTTTTATACATTTTTTTTTTCTTGTAGACTTTTGGTTAGGGGCTCGGTTGTCGAAAATGCTAAATTACATTCTGCATATGGCATAGCAATAGGTCCATTCAATATCAAAAAAATGTTAGGAATTGTTACTAATATTTGCAAGAGGGAGCGAATTCGAGAGCGTAACAACCCGAGAGAGCTGCAAATTCTTGCAAGTAAAAATTTTACTAGTAGGAATTTGCAGGAATCAAAAAGTAAGGTTATGTTTCAAATTCAAATGTAAACAAACTGTTTAAGTGGATGATTTGATGAAACATAATTAGTGAAATGAAAATATGGATGAAAAATTTAAATCTATTGTGTTGGAACGTCGGCTGCTGTTGTTAAAAAAAAGCAATATTTTGCGCTGATGTCTGGGAAAATCTGTAATTAGTTTTACTTAAATATTTAATTTACAATTTAGTTCAGTTTAATAATTTTATTTAACATTTTATCAAATTACATTGGGTTTGCTTACATTTGTGCTTTAACGCACCCGTTGATCTGCACACGGCGATAGCTGCAAAGTAAAAGAGCGAGATTTCTTTGTGCTCTCTACCTTGACCCATCAATTGGAGTGCGGCACAGGTATGCATTTTTTGGTGCTTAAGTGTTTAGTAATTATCGCTTACAAAGACATCTGACGTTGCGTTGTAACATTCCCCCCCTCGTAAACTTTGTACCTGGCGTCAAAGTTTACCCAGACAAATCCAATTTTGCTAACTTAACAACCGGCCAGGTTATCAAGCCATGTACTGTTTTTACGACAGCGCTGCGGGATTGGCCATCCTTTGCTCGCAAAACTTCGATCACGGTACCCTTAGTCCAGGTGTTTCGTTTGCTAGTTTCATCGACGACAATTACCACGTCGCCGGTGTCGAGAGGTTCTGGTGGAGGTTGATACCATTTTGCACGTCTAGTTAGGTTAGGTAGATATTCCTTCACCCACTGTCTCCAAAACTGGTCAGCCAACTGCGACGCGACTCTAAAGTTTTTTCGAAGTGCGGCACCGCTGCTGTCTTCGATGCTGAGTTCTCGTAGGCCACTTGAACCGCCCAGCAAAAAATGATTCGGAGTGAGCGCCTCGTCATTTGCTGTATCCAGAGGAATGTATGTCAGAGGCCTAGAATTTAGGATGTTCTCGACATCTGCTAGCGCTGCTCGCAGAGTGTGCTCGTGCGTGATATTCTCGCAGAGTATGTCCGACAAAATGGATTTCACGCTACGAATCATTCTCTCCCATGCTCCGCCCATATGCGGTGCAGCTGGGGGTATGAAACGCCATTCCACTTCTGGGTACTTTTGCTGAAGCTCATCAGAGGAAAGTCTCTCCATTTCCGCCTTTAGAATACGGCTCGCGCCTCGAAAGTTTGTGGCGTTATCTGAGATAATTCGCCTAGGTGCACCACGACGACATACAAACTGTTTCAGAATGAGTAAAAATGCATCTGTGGAGAGGGAGTGGCTTATCTCAATATGCACAGCGCGTACAGTGAGACACGTAAATAATACACCCCAGCATTTCTCATGGCGTCTACCAACAACGAATTGTGGACCTTGGAACCAACGCAAGTCGCCATCCAGCTTTGTCCACTGCTTCAATTTCGTAGCATCATCGGCAACGTTGTCAACTGAGGGCACCCACTTCCAGCTGTTGATGTTGGATGACTCCAAAATTTCTCCGACTCTTACACCAACAAATTGACTAAACTTGCGAGTGTCTGATCGAATCCAGTAGAGAACGTTTTTTGAATCAGTTCAGTAGACTTCCTCGCTGATCGGTAAAGTCAGTTTATTTCTAATAAATTTTGCGAGCCTCAGGCGGTATAGAAACTGGTTTCAGTGGCGCCACTCGCGATTTCGAGGCCACCAAACAACATTTCACCTTCCCACTGACAGTGGCTCTTAGATAAGCTGCTGCCGCGTAGGTCGCGTTGCTTGCGTCACAGAATATATGAAGCTGAACGTCGCGACTAAGGCTGGCCAATTTGTAGCAACGAGGTATACGAACGTCATGTATTCGTGGCAACGATTTAACCCATGACTGCCATGCTTCTTGTTCTTCCTTCTGCACAGGCGCATCCCAGGCAACACCAGATCGCCAAATATTTTGCATTACGATGTTTGCTTGAATCATAAAGAAGCCGATTAAGCCTAGAGGATCGTAAACAGACATAATTACCCGAAGAACTCCCCTTTTGGTAACAGATGGGTTGTTATTTAAAACGGATTTGTCAAATTTTGCGCAGAAGGTTAACTCGTCCGACTGTGGTAGCCACCATGAACCCAGAACCTTTTCGTATATCGTAGCCGAATCTTGCAGGAGCTTACCCGTTTGCTTAACAGTTCCGGAAATTGATTGCAGCACGTTTCTAGAGTTTGACAGCCAGTTGCGCATCTCAAAACCGCCTTCGCCGTGTATATACTTGACTTGCGGCGCCAAGTCAATCATTTCTTGCTCCGTGTCTACTCTCTGCAACCAATCATCTACGTAGGTGTTCCGATGAATCGCATCAACTGCATTTAGATGTTCGTTCACGAAACGCGAGTCATTTTTGTCTTTGATGAAATTTGCCAATGATGGAGAACATGCAGCACCAAACGTCATCACCGCCATGACGTAGGTATCAGGATCTCTAGAGCGATCCCCATATCGCCACAAAAACTGCTGTGCGCTTTGGTCCTCTCTACGCACCCGAATTAGGTGGAACATTTCGCGAATGTCTCCGGTGATGGCATAAGGTCGTTCGCGAAAACGGATAAGTATTCCAACCAGAGACGCCAGAAGATCTGGGCCTTTCAGCAAATAGGTGTTGAGAGCGACACCGTCGACAGTGGCTGCCGCATCCCAGACGAGCCTCGTTTTGTTTTTGTTTTTATTTGTGACCGTAAAAATTGGAACGAACCATGACCTTCCTCCATGAGATATCTCATTTTGTGTTAATTTTCGAATGTACCCTTTGTTTTCATACTCACGAATCTGCTTGTTGAGAAAATTCCGCAAAGTTGGATCTCGTGCCATGCGTTTTTCCAAACAGCTGAGACGTCGCAACGCCATCGAGTATGTATCTGGAAAATCGATTTTATCGAACTTTCATAGCAAACCCGTTTCCCAGCGTTTTTCATTCGATAGGTACTTCGTTGTCGATTGCATAATAGCGAGCGCCCATTCGTCTGCTTTTGATTTTAGCGGTTCATCCCTCATGCTAATGCCCACTGCTTCCAACGCGTAGTTAGCCTTTAGAATTTCATCGATACGCTCAGTTAGCACACAGTCGCAGATGTGCATCACTCTATTCGTAAAGGCATTAACCTCCTCGCCGCGGCCATATACTGACCAACCGAGCCGACATTTAGTTGCGATAAGCTGGGCCGCTTCTACTTCCCTCACTTTGAGTGGAACACCGAGCTTTGCATTATCGACGCCAAGAAGCAGTGTAGCGCGTACTCCAGTATATGGCTCGATAGGCAAGTTATGCAAATGCCGATGCGACGAGAGTACCTCCTGCGACAGCGACTGCTTCGGAAGATCAAGGTTGGTTACAGTGCGTATGTTTCGAAGATTAAACCGAGGCGACGTTTCATGTGTAGACGAGAGCCCGACAGTGACATCTTTTGACTTAAGCTCCACCTGCGTTATATAACCCGTCCATCTTAGGCACAGCTCATCTGATGGGCCATCCAAACCCAGCTCCTCAGCGATATGGTTCTCCAAGAGTGTGCATGTGGATCCCTCGTCTATCAACTCATATGTCTTTATAGACTTAGATCTGCCATAAAGTACTACTGGAACGTAACACAACGTCTTCCTAGTGTGCTCCTCCTTATGCAACATCACGGCTGCATTATCGTTTGATGTGGAGCAAGAATGCGAATGAAGCAGAACATGATGCGGCTTTGTTCAACCGTTAACAACGCAATGGCTATGCAATCGGCAGTTTTTCAGGAATGTTTCCTGAGACATCTAATGCACAGCTTATTGTCTGGAACAAAGCTCCATCTGTCGTTGGTTGACAAAGCGAAAAACTCTTTGCACTTCTCAAGTCGATGAACGCTGCTGCACTTAACGCAGCAAAGTTGAGAATTTGTGGCGCTGTCGGAGGGAACCACGTCATGTAAGAGCACCCTTTTCTTAGTCTGATTGCTGTTAACTTTAACCTCGTCGCCGGGGTTACTTACGGAGACAACTTGACTAGCGCACGTCGCCAATTTCAAAAGCCAACAGTCAAATTCGCCGATGTCGACATGGAGCAGTGAAACCCTTTAGCGACCCCACTCCAACTTCAAATCGCTTGGTAATTTGCAAAGGAGCTCAGAAAGTAGCATCGGATCATTTAAGTAAGCAGAGAGGCCAATGGCCTTCAGAGTGGAGCAGTAGTTTTGTACCGCAAGTGCAAATTGGATCAGGGTCTCTAACTTGTCATACCTTACCGACGGCTCTTGACGCAACCTGCGTTGCAGTGAATGACATATGACATCTGGGCGCTCATACAGCATCCTTAAAGTTTCAATGGCCTGCCATATGGTTGCAGGCGTCATTAGTTTACCTCTCACTGACTCCAACGCAACTCCTTTCAAACATCGCTGAAGCCGAATCATATTCTCAGCATCTGTGAAGCCGCACTGCTCCGTTGACTGCTCGAAGCTGGCAATAAATAGCGGCCACTCCTCTGGTTTGCCGGAGAATGTCGGGAGATCTTTGTTGATGACCTGTCGCGATGCTATTTGTGCAGAGGATAACCTCATTTCGGATGTCGCCGCAGGCGCAGTAGGAATATGACTGTTGGATACTTGCGGCCAATGTCGATAAGAGTCGTAGCTATTAGGCACCCTGGTTGACGCTTCCAGGCCACTAGTCAAAACTGAATTGACGTATGGAGTACCACCCACACCTCGCGCAGCATAACCGTAACCCGTATGGGCATTCACATGAGAGGACAAAGCCTGCTGCCAAGAGGTTGAGTGCAGCTGCGCCCGTGAAGGCTGATCTGCTTCTAATTGTCTAAGTACTGCGGGTGCCAAATTGTTATGCGCTGAATTGAAATGCGTATTACAACAATTAAATTGTACCGGAGAATAAATATATATATATAATATATAATAAAAGAAAATAATATCGCTAACGTTATTTTAGCGGTTAGGGCTCGATATGTACGTAAGGTATATTAGAATGTCATTTCTACAGAGCACACTTAAAATTCATTGTAAACGGGTTTGAGATCGTTAATATAAAAATTATTTTATACATACACTTGTGATCAGCTGATTAAGTCATCAACATTTTGATCGATTTTGGCTGTTTCTCTTTCGTTTATTTAATGTTTATTATTTTCCATAAGAGCCAAGCTCATTAACAAACAAAATATAAATCCACAAAAATTGTGCAAAAATCATAAACAATCTGCAAATTTTCAGCTAGATTTTCAACTTTTTATTCAGATTTTTTAGAATTTTTTTGAATATGCAGTTTGATAGCCCATTAAATTTCAGGGCAATAATATGCAAGTTTAAAGTGGCTAAATAATCGCGTTGATTTTTTATATATTTTTTTTTTCTTGTAGACTTTTGGTTAGGGGCTCGGTTGTCGAAAATGCTAAATTACATTCTGCATATAGCATAGCAATAGGTCCATTCAATATCATAAAAATGTTAGGAATTGTTACTAATATTTGCAAGAGGGAGCGAATTCGAGAGCGTAACAACCCGAGAGAGCTGCAAATTCTTGCAAGTAAAAATTTTACTAGCAGGAATTTGCAGGAATCAAAAAGTAAGGTTATGTTTCAAATTCAAATGTAAACAAACTGTTTAAGAGGATGATTTGATGAAACGTAATTAGTGAAATGAAAATATGGATGAAAAATTTAAATCTATTGTATATTTTTTTTGTTTTTATGACGATGGGAACTTTTCCAAATTAAAAAGAAAATTTCGCAAGTTTTGCGAGTTGCAAGTTTTTACTAGTTTTCCGTTCAATAACTTATTCTGAAGATTTTCTCTTGCTCTCAATTTTACTATCTATTTTTCTTTTCCGCTCTCGCTGCAAGTACTTATTGAAAAAGTTATTGAATGGTCCTAATATTTCAGTATTTTTTGCGTTCATTACATTTTCAATGAAGTCTTAAAAAAAGTCGTCTTCTTTTTTCTGACGTTTTATGCTGCACAGCTTTTTTGATGCTTTTGCGAGCGGGCCTGCTGCAATAGATCGGCTCTTCCTGATTTGGCTATTAATGTGCAATTGCAGACATTACAGCAAGCCTCGTAACCTCAAGTGTTTACACAACCAACCTTTTAACATGCGATCCTTAGGCCAAGAATCAAAAAAAAAAAAAATCTTTTGAAGCAGCGGCAGCAAAACACAAAGATTGTAAAGATTTATTAATAAAATAATTAAAAATAAGTCCTACTTATAAGATTTAGTAACAAAGAAAAATTACTGGGAAGTTAAAAAACGTCATTTTTTACACAAACAACGTCCAAACGTCAAGAGGATACAAAAAACGTCCAAATGACGTTAAAAACGTCCACCTGGCAACGCTGGTTATGGGTATCAAAAGTCATACTGGTTACAGTTGTTGCCACAAATGCAAACAAAATGGAAAGTACATACGTAAACAAGCGCATGATTTTTAAGCTCGAAAATAACACTCTGCGGTCAGATGAAAGCTTCAGAGCACGACAACATACTAATCACCATACGACAAATACCCGTATGTCAATTGAAAGGCTGCCAGGAGACATAGTGAAATCATTTCCCTTTGACTACATGCACGTAGTATGTCTTGGCGTTGTTAGAACCTTGATCACAGCATGGATAAAAACAAAAAAATCATTTTCACTGCAGCCAATGCAAATCGATTTATTGGATAAAAAACTTAAGCAGCTTAGACGACAAACGCCACGAGAGATTTGTAGAAGACCACGAGGTTTAAAAGAGTTCGATCGATACAAAGCAACAGAACTTCGTCAGTTCCTCCTTTACACAGGGCCCTTTGTTTTAAAAAATATTTTGGATGAAAGGCTTTACAACTAAGTTTAGCGATACGCCTTTTGTTAGGTGAAAAAACATCCAAAACACATAATCACTGCGCTGACGTGAGGTTAACAAATTTTGTTGAAAATATTCCAGTAAATTACGATGAAACCATGTTAACATACACCTTCCACTGCCTAACTCCCTTAGCAAGTGACGCTTTATTGTACAGCTCATTGGAGGGATTTAGTGCGTTTAAATTTGAAAATAAGTAGGGAAAATTTAAGAGGTTGTTCAGAAAAAAAAATCATATACCATTATATAACCGATTAGTGGAGCAAAGAAATTTTACTTTAAAAGA
Organism: Rhagoletis pomonella; assembly: GCF_013731165.1. Lineage (NCBI taxonomy): Eukaryota > Metazoa > Arthropoda > Insecta > Diptera > Tephritidae > Rhagoletis > Rhagoletis pomonella. Next base: position 6,955,844 of record NW_023458563.1, on the reverse strand, counting down.
GCCTGCGAATTTGAAAAAAAAACCCGCAACACTTTTGTGCAGAACGAAAATATGTATTTATCAATCTCAGCTCCAAAAAATTTTTATACTAATGGAAAAGAAGTTTTCAAAGTTGCATCGTTTGATTGTCAAAGAGTGGTACAAGTAATTGGAAGAAGAGTACTTAATTTACAACCAATATTTCATTACCCACTGGAATCTTCTCTCCTTAATATATGGCAATCAACAAACTTATCTTTTTCAGAAACAGCTTACAAACATAGCTAAAACGAAATAACAAAATTAGTTTATCTCTCTGAAAATAATAAAATAAGTTTTTTCCCCGTTATACACTATGAATAATAACTTTAATGACATATATAATAACGCCTTCAAAAACCAAGAAACGTTATAATAACGTTGGAACATTGATGAAAAAGGTTTTTGTTTTGTTGAAGAAGAACCCAGTTTTACACTAATCATGAACTTTTTAAGTGACCTTATACAAGTCATAGGGATGCGTTTAACATTTTTCTAAGACCCTCAACAATTCTTAAAAACCCATTTTATTTTTAAATTTTGGCAAAAAATGTTGTAGAAGTGGAAAGATAATAAACATGTTTTTAAATTTTAGATTTGTTCCATAAAAGTTGAACATATTTACAATGTGCTCACCAAACTTATTATTTTTTTAAAAAGTGCAAATATTTTTCTTTCTAAAGCCATACAAAAACCTAAAATTAGTTAAAAAATAACAGAGAAAAAATTTTTTAGTGCCGGAAAACATGCGAAATTGTTTTTTAAGAATAAGTTCAGAATTTGAGGGTCTTAGAAAAATTTTAAAAACAGTTTCGTGAATTACTCAGCCAGCTCTATGACCGGTACAAGGTCACTTTAACAGTTCGTGTATTTTTTTTATTTCATAACACCGTGTAATTTTTTATTTCTTTATTTTTTTTTTCAGAAATAGCAAACCAAGTAGCTAAAGCAATCGAACCGTTGATCTTGAGGTTGATTAATGAAGTGCAAAGTTTGCACAAGGAGGTGCAGGAGTTTAGGGCAGAAAACCCGAAAATTAAGCTCCTCGTAATGCCTTCACAACCTTTTGAAGAAATAAAGCAATTCTTATCATTTGAAGCTACTCTACAAAGGAATGGCGTAGTTTTTTCTTCTTTTGTAAGTATTTCTATGTGCAATGGTTTCATGTATGCAGTACCTACATATATTTATTTATGTACTTATGCTTTCCTTTTTATTTTTTTGAATCAGGAGACGGAATTTGCAGTGGTTGCCAAAGCACCGAGCTTTGTAAGAAACTGTTGGAAAAAAATTTTGATAGATGAAGTTTTGCCACAGTTGTGCTGGAAAGGGGCGGAAACGAAAAAAAGTGTACGCAATCTTAGTACAACAAAAGCTATTCGAATAAGAATTAAAAAAATACATATGTTAACAAATTTACAAAAATTATAACTGAAATTTTATATTTCACAGATGCGGCTATATCATGCGGTATTGGTGAAGATCAAATAATAAAGGATACTAGAATTTTCTTTCAATTTGCCAAAAATCGCACTAAACTACGTGGAAATTACAAAAGACGTGAAAAAACTTTAAATAAATGTGCTTAATTTTATATATACTTTACAATCAAGAAATGTTTCTCCTATGAATTGAAAACTAAAATGAAACACATTTTAATTTCCTTAAATTTATAGAAGAAAATGAATTAAAAATTTACGTTATAAAATGGTGAATAATAACATCCCGTCTTTTCTTTCAGTGTACAATGGTTTGTAAAAGCTTACAAATAGTAATATTACCTTACAATTGTGGCAAAACCTTACAAGTAATATTATCCTACAATTTATTTTAAAACCTTATAGAAATCTTGCACTATTAATATTATCACAAAGGTTCCGTTTTGATTTTTCTACAATTGTTGTCCTTTTTAATAGATTCTCAAGGATTTTTCAAGCTTAACGCTTATATTTGTAAGCTTTTAAAAATATTATTCTCAAGTCATTAGGTTCATTCCTTATCTTTTTGGACTAAAATCTGAAAAGTGTCAAAATGCCAGAGCGTAAGCAAAATGCGCTCACTAAAAGAGAATAACAGGAAAAGTAAAGGAACGCAAAAAACCAAATTTTTAGTCCAAAGAATTGCAACAACAAAGCTAACGTCAAATAAGAATGGAAATGTATGCACAAAACACATTCACACAAGCACAAGCACAATAAACACTTACTATGTCAATTATTTTTTGCCTCCTTCCAATTTCAATTCACTTTTTTTACTTTTTAGATTATTCTCACTTTTTGCGTATTCTTTAATTTCCGTAAATTTAAATTCAGTTGAGTTTGACACTTTTCAGGATTTTTCCAGAAAAAATTCTTCTGACTATTTCGGATTGATGAGAGTCATTCTCACCGAGTGTTGCTCTCTCATTTTTGCTGTCATTTCCGAGTTAAGGAACGCTTTTTGGACTAAATTTGACTACTTCGGACTTTTTCTGACTATTTCTGGGAGATAAGGAACGCTCCTATTATGTGTATTGGGTAGATGGCGCTCCAATCTAAAATTAGTACAGGTGTGTTAGTAACACCATAAAATTTGCGTTTATGTTGGAGTTTTGGTCACGCTGGTTTTGCTGGGATGCGTAATTATATACATACATACATAAATATGCATATACAAATGTAAGTGCTAACAGCAATTTTAGTTGCTTCTTGTGGCAACATAAACGACTCTGCATACATAATTGCCTACATTAGATGTGTTTGTTTACAAATTATCCAGTAACTTGCCAGAAACTCTCCAGTAACTTAATTTCTGAGAATTCGCTCTCATAGAAAAAGTATCCAAAAAAGTACGCGAACGAAAATCCGGTAATAATTTGCAAGTTTCATGAACAGCTGATAAATTGCTTGTTTATTCGCACCTAATTCCTAATAAAACAATATATTTTATATTTAAATAGGTTTATTTTGTCAATTTCAACAATAAAAACAAATAAACAGTATCCTTATTAGTTTAAACTGCATCCAGCAATATGCGATCAGCTGTTTTTCATACTGGCAAATTCTTACAAGCAAATATTTATCCAGTAAAATCCAGTAAAAACTTACAACTTCAACTGTAATTTTTCGCTCTTTCAATTTCCCCTACTTTGCAAGTTTTTTCGTACGAAAACCCCAAAACATGAAAATTCGTAAAAACTTTTACTGGATTTTACTGGAAATGAGTAAACAAACACAACTATTATTTCTCCATGAACACTACATACTGTATTTGTTTTTTTTAACATAAGAATCAACATTAACGTCAACATTAGCATGTATGTATATTAGACTGCATCATCAGTCAGGATGGCAAAATTTATTATATTTTAAGACGTCCACCAAAACATTTCGGAAACATATTAAGATTTAAGTAAGCTGGACCGATTTGAAAATACCTCCAAAAATGGATAAATGGATTATGAATGAAAATAGTTTCTTAAAGAACTTTTTGAAAAAAAGCTCCCTCAGATGACAAAACAGGTTAAGTTTAAAAACTTTGCATACAAATGTTTAAAAATTTTTCAACGGAATAGTAATAATGAGATTTTTGGTGCTATTTTTTACTTATCTCAGTAGAAGTGTATTTTCTGTCCAAAAAAAGTCATTCGTGTCTTAATTTTTTTTTTCAAATACCAACACATCTTAATTCAACTTTGAATGACATTCTTGCATCCTACCTTTGTCTCTCATCCTTTGAATAAGTTTATTAGCAAAGCGGTAAAAAGGTTGAGAAAATACCTTTCTAATGACACCTCTTAAGTCTAAATCGGAAGAGCTTAGGTTCAGTTATTCAAGTTTTTCTTATACCAATCTTTGAAAAAAGTTAAAAAACAGCATCAAAAATCTCATCGTTACGATTCCGTTACATTTTTTTTTTATACTTTTATGCTAATTTTTTAAGCTTAAACCGTTTTGTCATTTGAGGGGATTTTTTCAAAAAAAATCTTTAAGAAATTATTTTTATTCATAAAAAACTCCATTTTTGGAGGTATTTTCAAATCGGTCCAGCTCACTTAAATCTTAATATTTTTCCGAAATATTTTAGTGGACGTATTAAAATTTAATAGATTTTATAATTCCAATGGAAAAATAGTACCGATTTTTTTTGTATGGGGAGTGACGCAGTATAATATATGTATATGTATACATAACTGTTGTAATTGTGAACGAGATGTAATGTGGTGAGTGTTTCCAAAGTCACCTAATGAAGTATGTTTCATAGTAGGATGTAAAAAACTGCAGCTACCTTTATGTTTGTTAAATAAAGTCTCTCTCTCTTCTTTTGGATAACTAACTCGGAATAGACGTGCTTTTATTTCTCGGTTACACTCGTTTTCAACCTTAATATTAAATCCTAAAACACCAAGTTATGGGCTAACGTTTTTGAGAGTTTAAAAGCGAATTTAACCAAAATTGATGCAATTTCGATCTCGTACCGCAAAAATATTTGCGTATTTGCTGATTTATATTTCGCGTACATTTTTTCGCCTGTAAAAAACGTGTCATCGGACTAAGTCGCCAAATAACCCTTGCTAAAACGTGTGAATTTATCGTTTTTGGGTTAATAATGAATTCTCATACAATTTCTTTTGAGAAGCTGGACGGTCGCGATAATTACAACGCGTGGAAAAGAAATGTTAGATCGTACCTCGTCATCAAAGATTTGCGGTCAATCACATACGAGGAACTTACAGCGACGTCATCAGCAGCAGAAAAATGTCGAGACTTGAAATGTCTTTCCGAGATCATCTTGCTGATTGATTCACACGTGTTTTCATATATTGATTGCATGGAAACAGCGAAAGATGCATGGGATGCACTAGAAAAAAGTCTAAGTGAAACCGGTCTTAGCCGTAGAGTCGCATTGCTAAAACAATTTACGCACACCGTACTCTCTGACTTCGGTAACATGGAGCAGTTTGTCACTGAAATGCTCTCATTATCGTCACGAGTCAAGAATGATAGAATACAAGATTGCGCCGATCGGAGAGGATTTTTGAGAATAACTTGTGTGTGACGTCACACTGGTGCAATTGCGAGAGAGAAATGCCAAAACGTGAGCAAGAATGGAAGAAGAAGAAAAAATGTTGCAAAGAAAACGTAAACAAGTTTCTGTCAAATTCGTTAAGAGAGGAATAGCGGTCCGAGATCGGCGCAACCTTTGTATTCTCTCAATCGTGGTCACGAGTAAGAAGTGCCGGTTTGTCACTGAATGATGAAGTGGTAGGCTCAATCATGCTTGCTGGTTTACCAGCTTAATTTGATACCTTCGTTATGACCATAGAAAATACTCAAAAAACTCTAACGATTGAGTATGTCAAAACTACGTTGCTGCAAGAATCAAGGTTAGATCCAAAGAGCAGTACTTCGAGCGACAGTGCAATGTTCGCAAAAAATAAGGAATTCGCCTGTCATTTCTGTAAGCAAATTGGGCATTTTGCGAAGGTCTGCCCAAAGAAGAAAAAGAAACATATCAACAACAAGCCTAGTCGTGATAATGTATTGTTTGCTTCGCTTCTCGCATGTAATGTGAATTCCACTGACTGGTACGTCGATAGCGGTGCCACGTTACCCATGTCAATGGAGAGTTCGCTTTTCTCGAACAAACGCTCAGTTATAGAGAAGAATGTTATTGTTGCTAACAATTCAAATCTTAAAGTGGAATGTATTGGCGACCTAGATATGTTTCTCAATATTGGCGAAGAGGAACGTCCATCTAAAGCAACAATTGCGAATGTCACATGCGTTCCCCAGTTGTGTGCGAACCTTCTATGAGTGAGCCAAAAGGCAATCAAGGGAAATAAAATCGTAAAATTTACAACGCGAATTTTAAGCTGATCGGTACAGCGTCACTTGTTAATGGGCTGTTTCGGCTGAATTATGCACCTGTGCACAAAATAGATAACAGACACAAAGCGATAATTGCGAGTAATAACCATGAGTTATGGCATCGTCGCCTCGGGCATATCTGCGACAGTAATTTAATTAAGGTACAAAAGTCATCGCAAGGTCTGAAACTAATGTCGACTAAGGGGCAACAATGTATTGTTTGCATGAAAGGCAAACAATCCCGGCTGCCATTTAAAGATCCAAGTAAAAGAGCCAAACAACGTCTCGACTTGATACATTCAAATGTTTGTAGCCCACTCGAAGAAAGATCACATTCTGGTGCCCGTTTTATTGTTAATTTCGTGGACGACTTCAGCCACAATGTTATTGTTGTACCGATTACTACGAAAGCAGATGTTTTTGATGAATTTAAAGAATTCAAGTCTATCGTGGAGAACCAATGTTCGAGGAAAATTAAACTGTTGCGAACTGATAACGGCACTGAGTACTCAAGTCGCGAATTCCAAAACTTTTTAGCAGATCATGGCTTTAAGCATGAGAAAACCGCCCCGTATACCCCAGAACAATGTGGTGTCGCCGAAAGAATTAATCGGAGTATTGTTGAACGTATACGATGCATGTTGATAGATGCTGGCTTAGGTAAGAAATTTTGAGCTGAAGCTTCTGTCACAGCAGCCTATCTGTTAAACAGAATTCCATGCAGAGGCAATGACAACACTCCTGAAGAGAGGTGGACAAACGTGAAACCAGATTTGTCCCACTTAAGAGTGTTTGGCTGTCGAGCAATGGTCCTCGTACCAAAACAAAAGGGCTCAAGTTGGATGAGAAATCGATTGAATGTATGTTGGTGGGATATAGCAGCGAATCCAAAGCGTACCGCTTGTACAATAAAAAGACCAAAAAGATCGTAATCAGTCGAGATGTGGTATTCTTTGAAGACAAGAAGGTTGAGGTCAATGAAACAAATATTAGTGAAATAAAAAATATGTTGCCATCAGCAGTGTTGCAAAGTGAGGGCAAAGTCGGTATGGATTCTGAAGATGCCAATTCCAGAGGGAAAATTGTCGTTGAAATCGGCGATCAGTCGACAAACGAACGTGAACTTGCTGATATATCATCAGACGGACAGGCACCGGAAGCGTCAACTGAAGACGCGGCTACATTAGACTGTTCCCGCGTTTATGCTGATGATTTACACGACTCTTGCTATGCTCCCGATGAAGACACTTCTACGTTGGAGCGTATTCATAGGCAGGAATAAACCTAATTACTTGCTTCCTAAGTATAGCTTTATGACAAGTGAAGAGCAGAAATGTGATCCATTGTCGTACAAAGAGGCTATGGCTAGCACTGAGCCAAACATTGGAAAGAAGCAATGAAAACAGAGTTTGATGCATTAAAGGCGTGTGAAACATGGGAGTTAGTCAATCTTCCAAGCGGAAAACGGACCATTGGCACCAAAGCGGTTTTCAAGGTGAAACGCGATGCAGACGGTAACGTGTGTAAGTACAAAGCACGTGTTGTTGCGAAAGGGTACACGCAAATTGAAGGCATCGACTACAAGGAAACTTACGCCCCCATTGTGAGATACACCCCTATTCGCATACTTGTTGCCATGGCTGCAAAGCTTAACTTACGAATACGACAAATGGACGCAGTTACAGCATATTTCAATGGTAAACTGGAGGAGGATATTTACATGAAACAGCCAGAGGGATGTGATGATGGAACGAAACGCGTTCGTAAATTAAAGCGGTCCCTATATGGACTAAATCAATCCAATAGAGTCTGGAATGAACGCTTGAACGACTCGCTACTGCATTTTGGTTTGGTTCGTAGTGAAATCGATCAATGTGTGGACTTCCTTCCAAGTGAAACGAAAATTTTGATTGTCGCCATTTATGTCGACGACGTACTTATGCTAAGCGACGATAGCGTTGTGGAAGAAGAGCTAAAATGTAATTTGTGTCACAATTTTCGTATGAAGGACTTGGGCGATGCCAACTCAGTATTGGGAATTAGAATAAGAATTACTTACTTAATGTGTTGAAGCGTTTTAACATGTTAGATTGCAATCCAATCTCGACACCACTAGACCCGAACCAAAAGTTGACGAAAAGTCAATGCCCAACGGAACCAGCTGATATTGAAGAAATGTCACAGAAGCCTTATATGCAAGCAGTTGGTAGTTTGCTGTTCGTTGCACAATTGACAAGGCCTAATATAGCGTACGCTGTGAACATGTTGAGTCGTTTTGGGGCTAACCCAGGCAAAGCGCATTGGGCAGCCGTAAAACGCGTGCTACGATATGTAAAAGGGACCCTTGATAAGAAATTAATTTATAAAAGGGAACATTCAGAGATCGAAGGTTATTGCGATGCTGACCATCTGGTAATTTGGACACAGCTCAAACCACAACAGGGTACGTTTTTTGTTACAGGGTGGTGCAGTATCATGGGTTTCGAAGCTGCAGAAGCATATTACCTTGTCAACTACTGAATCCGAATTCGTGGCAATGGTTGCCTCCAAGGAAGCAACTTGGTTGAAGGGTCTACAGAGTGAAATTTTTCCAGGAACTCCAAGGCTTACCATTTTGTACTGCGACAACAAAGGAGCTGAGGATAAGGCGAACAACAATTCATACTCGGATGCTACAAAACACGTGCTCATCAAACTTAAGTATTTGCATCAAAGAATTAAGAGTAATGAATTAAAATGAGTTCACGTATCTTCTGATGAAATGATCGCAGATGCATTAACAAAAAGTTTGCATAAAGTCAAATTAGATTATTTTTCAAAGAAATTTGGGCTTACTTAAAATATCCAATTTATTTATTACATATATGCACAAACAGCCAACTTTTTGTATTAGTTTTGTCTTAAATCTTATATTTTGCCTTTGTTTACATAAATATGTAATTGAACATGTAAAAGGATATTGAAGACCGATTTAAAAAAAAGGTTTCAGATGTAACAGCTTATGATCGAGAAGAACTATGTAAGTACGTATTATAGGAACATAAGATATCTCGTTCAGAGGGGATGTTGTAATTGTGAACGAGACGTAATGTGGTGAGTGTTTCCAAAGTCACCTGATGAAGTATGTTTCATAGTAGGATGTAAAAAAATGTTTGTTAAATAAAGTCTCTCTCTCTTCTTTTGGATAACTAACTCGGAATAGACGTGCTTTTATTTCTCGGTTCCACTCGTTTTCAACCTTAATATTAAATCCTAAAACATCAATAACCCTTGCTTTGCGCTGTATTCCGTACGAATTAACAGCAGAGGGCGCGCGCCTTTGTGATTTGCAGGTGAGCAGTGCTGTTGTGTGGGCATATATGTTAGATTCTATAGTATTTCTAAAGTCCTGCAGTTCCATTTTTAGGAAGTAGTTAAACTCTTCTTTTTTTGCCTAAGACAATGCGAAGCCCATCTAGAACCTATTCCAATAATTTCCAAAAAATCGGTACGGCCGATCTCGAGCTTTGCAAACAGTAAAAGCGGCTTTCAAAATATATATTAGTATATATTGCCTAGAATTCAATGAGTTTTTTTTGCAGCATGTAAAACTGGTAAGTTAGATATCTTCCCTTTTCATGTGATTGTATTCCTATCACTACAATTTTATAGAATCTGATACAAGTCTACATCAGACTATGAAGAGTTTATTATTTATTTTAATTTTGTTAAAAATTGTTTATGCGGGAACTCTTCTATGGAATTGCGATAAATGCATTAAGATTTTCTTATCTATGGTTAACGAATTTGTAGAAACCACCGTATCAGTTTTGAAATTGTCTTGGATGGTTTAAAAAAAAGACGTTAGTACTAGGTCCTCATGAAATTTGATGTGTAAACATATGCGAACGGCAAATCATAAAAGTACGTTTACATATAAATATAATCTCGCTCGTTAGCTGTCAAATTGGTTGTGCTTGTTATTCTCACAACTCGAGGAAAAGTTGAGCTTCTTCTCTGTGCCAACGTGCTCACTTTATCTGCTACACCCACAATGCTATTTAAATATATTTTAACTTAATATTTTATTGAAAATACCTTTACAAACCTCTTTTCATAGCGTAAATTTTTGTTTACTTTTACATTTGACATTCCTCTTCTTCTTCGCAAGTATAATCGATAAAACTAGGTTGGACACCAAAAAGTTATCGGTTTAATCTGAGATAATTTTATAATTATAATTTTGTATGGCTAATCTCTGTTTCTAATTACAGATTAGGGAGTTAAGCTCGGAAATGAGGATAATCTTTTTATATGTAAACCTATTATTAAGCGATTCAGTTACATACATTCTTATGTAGGTTAGGTTAGAAATTAAACATTAATTTCACTTCATGCTATTCATTTTGGTGATTTAATTTTTTTAATTCATCTTCATTTTGAATTATTTTAATACATGAAATTATCGGTATGATTGATAAAATATGATACTTGCATATACTTGTGACGTTACAATATCTTGAAAACACCGCATCAATTACTGTTTTTGAGCTTGTAGTTTGAGTATTTCTATTTGTATATATTCCTAAATTTAGTTTTTCTTTTCGGAATATAATCTGTGGTTCTGCTTCATCTGTCGCTGAGCTTACCTTAAAGTCATGAATACATATAAAATACCATCTTTTGTTTGCAAAATGGGAAGCTAAATTCATTTTTTCGGTATTTCCTCTTACTCTCGTCTTCTCTTTGTGCAATCTTGAAATGAGAGCGATTTTTGGAGAGTTGTGTAGACACAAACTTAAGTATGTATACATATACCCAGCAAAAACTTTTCTCTTTTTTTTTTGAAGGACTTATTTATGTATCAATGGAGTAATGCTGCATTTACATGAAGCGATTTTCTATGCGATTTAATATTGCTCAAGAAAAATCGCACGTGTAAATGGTAATTCAAAAATCCCTTGCCTCACAGCAGGCAGAAAGTCAACTTTTGCAGGCGATTATTGCCTGTATAGGCATGTAATGCAATGGCAAGAAATTTTACATTTATTAGATTACCTCCAATGACATACACATGTTAAAATAATACATTCTGTAAACGAAAAGGTAGGCAGTTACTCTCAAAAAGTGGTTCCCCAATCGAAAGTAACCGCTTAAGGTATTCGTACACGATATGTATTTGCATCTCTAAATGTGCTTTATCAATACGTATGTAATTGCGTATGTCTGTCAAATTCACAGTCTTTATTTAACTATTTAAAAATACGTTCTTTGAAAACGAAATAAACTAAACTCAGATGATTCTATTTGTGTGCGAGATGTTTTTTGTTTTTTATTTATTTTTTTAATGTCATATCCATATTCCATTTTAAATTGTACTATTATCGTTGATTAAAATAATATAAATGGATATGTAGGTACATACGCATGTATAATTTCACATAATCGCTCAAATTTGCCAAAAGTTACTGAAAACTTTATTGTAAATGTTTTTATCAAAATATTAGTTATTGGAATTAAAATTTTATGCGAATTGAATTTGTATTCCCATTTTTAGAGAGCGCAAGTATGTATTTGTACATGCCGCAAAAGTTATTTTATAAAGGCGTTCTTACACGAAATGTATTTGCATCTGCAAATGTGACTTTTTCAATACATATGTAATTGCGTATGTCTGTCAAATTCGCAGTCTTTATTTAGCTGTTTAAAAATACGTTCTTTGAAAACGAAATAAACTAAACTCAGATGATTATATCTGTGGGTCACAAGAAAATAGAAACATTTCTATTCCGTTTGCTCGTGAAACTGCTTTGTATAGAAACAAATGTAATTTGCCTTTACACGATATGTTTGCATTTCGATATGTAAAAAGTGGCATGTACAAATGCAAATACATATCGTGTAAGAACACCTTTACCTCTTCGTTTACAGAATGCATTATTTTAACATGTGCATGTCATTGGAGGAAATTGAATAAATGTAAAATTTCTTTCGAAAATTTTCTTGAGGCGACTTGTATTGCGTTACCCCATTGATACAAAAGTAAGTACTTCCCAAAAAGTTACAAGTTTTTGCTGTGTAGGTACAAAACCGTATGCATGTGCAGAGTTTACATCTGTGTTACCACTGAAAAATTTTCAAAAGTCGCAATCGAAACTCGTATCTTCTTCTTATAAGGTGACCAGAATTTTTTAGCATTCGAGGAGGACAAATTCTCCATATTGAAAACACAAAAAAATTTGTTTTATATTTATTTAACACATAAATAACGAATAAGTTAACATTGTTAAAAGAAACAAAAAAATTCAAATTTGCCCTAAATACAAGTCAAACAAGTTAAAAGTACACCGCGTTACATAATTATAAGACCGAAACATATTTCCGTTGATTTTTGGCATTTTTTTTTTGTTGAAAGTGTTGTTAATTTTCTTCCATATAAAAAAATGTCGAACATACTTTGTATGGAAGAAAATGAGTGACAACGTAAATAAATGCCAAAAATCAACGATATTTTGAAATTCTAAACAAAAGCTTAAAATTTTGGCGAAAATTCGCTGAATTTTTATATTTTCACATAGTTTGAAATGTGAATGTTATAGAATGAACTATATTTTTATAAGAAAATATTTAAAAATAAATAGCTCTTTTGGATTGGATTAAACAGGCCTGCGAAATCTAATTTTTCCCCTTTCCAATAATTATGTTATTTTTTTTTTAATATCTAGGTTAAGGCTGTCAGACGTCTTGGTTTTACAGGATTTGTCCTGATTTAGACAAATTGTCGTGGAGTCCTGGCCCACACTTCGATTGTCCTGATCTTTTAATGAAGGTCAATGCAGACACTCCTCTAATTTTTAGCAGATTTTTGCTATGAAAAAAGGTTAGGCTTTCTGTCATTAGTAGTCGAAAACTGAAACCAAAACGTTTTTTCTAACATGTTGAATATCTTCTTTCTGTTTTGTTTATTCGGTTAAAATCTTTTCTTTTCGGGCGAATGCCGAAAAAGTGCAAGTTCCTGATCAGGTACACGACTGAGGGGTCATACATAAATACTATCCAGTAGATAATATCAGGAGCTAAAATCTTATCCAAAAGGCTTTTCTGAAAGTTATTCCTTTCTCCTTCATTTTTGTATGGAGCGACACAAATTGAAGGGCTTCTGCTTTCGCTACTCAAAAAAAAGAGCTTTCAGAAGGGCCGTTTGAAGAAGTTCTTTTAAAGTTTTTCTTAATTTATAAAAATCTTACTTCTTTAAGGAATTTATTTAATGTTCATATCAAATTGTTTTATTTAGACTTGCAATTCCTATTGAATCTTTTTTGTAATGCTAAGTAATATAAACATATACTTAAGTAAGTATAAGCACTTTTTTCAGTCCTTGTTGGGTAAGTCTTTTAGAATGGCTTCACTTAAGACAGCCTACTTAAATTATCTTCAGGTAATGAATATAAAAATATGGATATGCGGAAATTCGCTAATGGTGGTTGGGAAAACATTCAAGACCACGTTAAAGACGCCGCTTTTTCAAAGTTGCGACACCGTCAAGATAAATTTGTTCGTTTATAATTAAATATTCAGAACTTGAGCGTTTCATCATCATCAACCATTCAGTTCTACGAATTGTGTCACAAAACTACATTGCTTATAATATCAGAACCAAAGCAACTTTACTTATACTTTATATATATTGGCACCATATTCACTTGTGTCTTCGTTTTTGATTTGGATGATAAGTGTCTTAGTCGATGGGTTCAGGATTATGGCAGCCGTAATCTAGGTATGTTAAATTAAAATACATCCCTGGTTCTTTTCCAGTACGTCGAGATTTATTTTTATTGATGACATGTACTTACATGTTAGAATTTTTAGCAATTTCCATGAAAAACCAAAAGTTAATTTATTTAGAATAAAACTTTTACTTAAAAGCCAATAGTATTAGTAATAATATTCATAAAGAGCATAAGTAAATCAGAACGACTTATGTTATTTTGAAGTAAACGCTAGTAATGCACGGCAATGCTAAGAAAAATTATAAAAGTAATTTTCTCGAAAAATTTTCGTGACGAAATTGTATTATATTTTATGGTATAATGGTACCTATACATACCCAAATCGCTAATTAATTTTTAAGGGGCAAACTACACAGGTCTGTGCTATTTTTGATTACGTACTTGGATGTGAAATAACACATTTTCTAAAAATTTTCCATTTATCAAGATAAAAAATCCTCATACACAAATTTTGCCACTGATAAAACCTATACCTACATATGTATGTATCTGGCAAACAAAATGACATATGGTAGGCAATAATTTCCATTAATATTATATATAATTAATATATCAATCTTGTAAATGGTAAAATATTATTGATTAGGGCTAAAGACGGTTCACCGCTCAACTTTCGCAGGCGATTAGTTGAATCAAATGTTTACATCATTTAACTAAAATTGGAACAATGTAAACGCCTATTAACGGTTAGAACATAATAACATTCTGAACACAATTTTTTTAAAAGTTCATTACTGCTACAAAACTTGAAAAGGAGGACAAGGAGGACATTTTTGCTCAAAAGGAGGACAGAGAAGGACAAAATTTTTGAGGAGGACAAATCACGTTTGAGGAGGACAATCCTCCTCAAAGGAGGACGGTTGGTCAGCTTATCTTCTTATCGTCTTCGTTAATAATTATATTCGCTTAAGTACCCGCATCGAGGTACTTAAGCGGGTTTTTTTAAGTACCCAACCCGTATAAGTACCTCAAAAAGCTGACGATGCTTTCCATTTCCAGACAACCGGTCAGGTACGAGCATGATTTTTAATTTCGACCAAACTCAAATACATTGTTTGTTGATCCAAATAATGAGACACGCATTTTTTCTTTTGGCTCGGAAAATTTTTTCGGCAGAATTAAACGCGATTTTGTTTTTCAGGCAAAAATCGATTATTTGAATTGACAGTGAGAATATTTTTTTAAAATGCCCATAACTTTGTCAAAATTTAATAGATTCCAACAATGTTTTTACTCAAATGTCAGTAATTCTTGTCACTTCAAGATAGAATGATATAATAATTGATTATCATTATTTAAAATTTTTTATTTAACAATAAACAAACAGTGAAATTTTTTTTTAAATTTAATTTCTCAAAAAGTGTATTTTTTTTTTCTCTCAAACTTTTTTACCGGGAAAGAGACACTTTGAACTACAATCAACCCAAATCTCTAATAGCGAAGATTTTTTTTTCTGAGTTATGATATTTTATAGAAAATATACGTTTTTGTGGTACATACTACAATATTCTTATATTGTTTAACTAAATGGAACATATGTATGTATGTAATATATCAGCAAAAAATACAGCCGTGATCATTTTACACATTACATGACATCACATCACAATATATCACATGATATGATGAAAGATCACAAGATATTACATCACATAATATGATATCACATCACACGATATCACGTGACGTGACATCATATGATATGGCATCACATGACTTGACATCACACGATATGACATCGTATGACATGACATCCTTTCACAGCACATAAAATCACGCACATCTTATCACGTCATCGCACCTCATCACATCTACGTGAATATATAAAGAAAAGGATAAAAACAAAGTTATGAATGATAAAAACGAAGAGGAAGACCAAGGTAAATTTACCGATTTTAAAACCAAAAAAACCGTTGGAAAGGTAATTTTCTGTATATGGGGAGAGTCTTTATAGTTTCGAAATTGGTTGAAAATCGTTGTTTAAAAATTTCCGTATTTGTGTATGGTTGTTTTTGCAACCTGTTCCATTTAAGCTGTTTCGCATTTTGTTTTACATCGTATTTGAAATGAAACTTTGAAATAACGATAAATCTAAAGACGAAGAAACCAGTGATAACGATGAAGACAAAAAAAGGCAAAAGTGAAGACAAAGACGAAAATGGAGATAAAGGGGGAAAATGGAGACAATGAGAAATACATAAGAATTAAGGTAACAGAATTGAAATTTTCCGATAGGAATCGAAATAAAATCAGCCAAAAAAGTTACGGAAATTTATCGAATCATCGAAATTTACAAATATCGAAATTTATCCATGCTTATTAAGATATCGCAACGTATCGAATTATTCAAATTGGTCAATGTTTATTGAGTTGTCCAAATTTATAGACACAGAAACTTAGTTGTCGAAATTTACGGAGAGTTATCGAGCTATAAAAATGTGTGGGATTATCGATATTTGTCAAGTTAAAGAAATGTATCAAGTTATCGATATTTATTGAATCATTATTATTTATAGACTTAACGAGATTTATCAAGTTGTCGTAATGCATGGAGTTCTTTCGACTTACTGAGTTATCGATAATTACTGATCTACTGAAATTGGTTCATTAATCGAATCGAAGTTTATAGAATTTTCAAAATATATCGATTTAGCGAAATTTCAAGGTTATATAAGCTTATCGTCACTGCCTATCGAATTTTACCGTGTTAACAGTGTGTAACGAGTTATCAAAATTTTTCGATAGCTTTCGAAAAATGTGGAGCTGTGGAAAGTAAAAATTTATAAAGGTATCCAAAGAATTAACATTTTTGAGTTATCGAAATTTATCGAGCCCTCGAATATCACAGTTACCGAAATTGGTCGAGTTAACGAATTTTGTTGAGTTATCGGAGTTTAGTGTTTTTGAAATTCATCGAATTATCGATATGTATCAAATCATTGCAATTTATCGATAAACTGGAATGTATCGGGTCAATTCCAAGTCCTGCCGGAGTCCCCCAAAGACTTTCTTAGATAAAAAAATTTTAGTTACGTTTTAGTTCCAAAGCAGAAGATTTTCCGGTAAGTTAATTTGTACCGTATAAGTTTTGCTACGTGTTAAGTTAGAAAACCTTTCCAAGGCTCCTAAAAACAAGAAAAACTGTCGAATTTCGACAGTAACTGGCTCTCAAGTATATGTATAATACATTGTATATACTTTCATTATTTTACCTTTCGAAACTTATTGTTTTTAATAAAATGCTAATGGAAAGCATCATTAAAAGAGGGATATAAAAAAAATATGCATGTTTTGCGTTTATTATGACAACAAAATTGCAGGTAACAAAAAAGTACCTATGTATATAAATATAAGAATTTAGTCACAAACAAGGGACATTGGTGGATAACAATTATTATAACAAAGTTTAGTTATAATGGAAACAATTAATACTTTTTAAGTTTGTACATATGTAAATTATCGCAAATAACTTGTTTGTACCGTTTGAAAATTTAGCTGCCAAATATTTGGTAACCAATTTTTCATCAGGTATCCAAGAATCCAATTCTTGTCCCCCAATTAGATTGAGCGCTGAGATCATAGAGTTACATGTTTGTACTTTTAAACGATTTGTTTGCTTATATTTTACAAGAGGAAGCTTTGAGAACACTCTTTCTGCCGATGCACTGCTATGCGGCAATGTTAAAATGTCAGCGATAAATAAATATAAATTTCTGTGCAAATATTTATCTAAATTCTTTGTTATATTACCTATGTGATGCCAAAATTCTTCAGTGTCATAAAATTCAAAAATGTGCTGATTCGATTTTTCAATTTAAACTCTTCAATAACTGTCTCGGGTTCACTAGTTGAATGAGAGAATTCAGAAATTAAATCAAAGTATGGAATTGCGTCACTTGATTTAATTGCAAATGGATCGAAGGATCTTAAAAATATAAGCTTTTTATCGGTTAAATCGGTTGGCGAAAATCCTCCTAGATATATCCTCCTAGCGGGTACCGACTGGGCAATGGGCATCGTTGCTTACACCGCTGTGGCAAGGTAGGCTGTTCCTAAGGCCGTAGTGGTGCAAGCAGGCGGGGTCCAGCCAAGTCCGAGGTATAAACTCCCCTGCCTCGTCTAGATCTAGTGGTAGGCCGTACGGGCTCGCCCAAGGGGGGCTGGGGTGGGCATACTTAGGCTATTTCTGGGGGTAGCTGCCGGTAGGTATAAAACGCCCCCCTAATCCAGGGTGTCATGCGTCACCGTGCCCATTGGATGGTTTGCAGTCAGGGGGCTTTCCGACTGTATTCTAACGGCGCCTCCCGGAAACCTCCGCCTCCGGGAGTAACGGTGGACTTACCTCAGCACGGGGCTCTGCTGAGACCGACCGTTTTATTCCCTTACCCATATATTCGGTCGCCAAACGAACACGGCGTTAAAGTCTGTTTAAAAACGACATCTTCGGTAGCCGCTGGATCGGTTCCGAAGGCAAAGTAAACAGGATGTTGCACCCGGCATCAGTAGCAACAAACCCCAGGTTGGTAGTGGCCAACTGGCGTCTGGGTTGCAAGCGGAGCCTACGCGGCCAATTTACCTCTTGTTTCAGTCGTCCACATCTCGGGAAGCTGAGAGTACACCCCTTGAGGGTAGCTCCAAAGCGGCACCAGGTGAAGGAGATACTGGCACCCGGAAGTCCTTCACGGACAGTACCACCGACAATCCCCTTGAGGGTAAGAAGTCGGATGAACGCAAAGGCGTCCCAGATCCCAGTGGTTCGAGGACCAAAAAAGTTGTCCGACCAGCAGTCAGGGCGAAGAGAGACAAAAGAGCCGCTTCTAGACTACTGATCAAGTTCGGGAATGACCCGGTTCCCGAGAGTATGAGGGAAGTGGTTGAGAGGGCGAGGGGCATTCTCTCCGAAAGTCGTGAGCGGCCTCAGGAAGGAAATGCCGCCAACAAACCTGCACCCACTTACTATCGTCCTAGGGAGCTGGGCAGCAAACGGCAACGGTCAGCAGACAACATGGATGATGCTTCTAAGAGGCCCAAAACCTCTAACGCAAACAGCCCTCTTAACCCGCCAAGGGCTTTCAATGATGTGGTCAAGGATTACTTGATCCTGGCAGTTATGGATAGGGTGCACCCGGAAGGAAACCTGACGGCCGACAACTGGAGGTCCGCCCTGGTGGATATCTGCCGGGTGTACAAGGAGATTCTCCGGAAAAATCCTGGCCCTGCGCCAACTGTCCGCGATCCTGGTCTTTACCAAGGCCGCATCAAATTAGTTTCCTGCGCTGATGAACGGTCGGCGCGACTTTATAAAGAAGCAATTTCTTCTCTTGGGGAGCTGTAGCCCAGCGCTGACTTGGTGGCAGTGCACAGGGACGAAATCCCTTGTAAGCCGCGAGCCAGAGCCTGGGTCCCAGAGGAACCCTCGAGTCCTAAGGAGATTCTGGAGATCATCCAGATCTCAAATGATGCACTACCAGCCCTTGATTGGAAAGTAGTGAAGGTCGGCGAGGTTAGAGAGCAGCAACGTTACATCACCTTTGTGATAAACGATGAGTCTCTCCCAATCCTTGCTGACTGTAAGGGAGTAATTAGCGACGGCTTTTACTCCATTACCCTCAAAACCCAAAAAGGGAATGAGGGTAAAATGATAGAGCCGGGTGACACCGAGGGTGGACCCGAGGCTGACAATCTTCCGCCTGAAGGCGGCCTTATATCTGGAGCAGAAAACGCCTTGAGCGGTCCTGCTTCAAACTAAGAGGTCCAGGAGGTTCTTGAGGCCAGTTTCCCGGGGGTGAGGTCAGACTCGGCAGCGGAAACAGAAGCGATACGCAATCTGGTTCTGCTGACGGATCTGTACTTAACCGGTGGACGAAGGAGTTTTGGGAACCTGCTTCTGACGTCGGATTCAGAGGACGCCGATGATACCATCGTTGAAGTGTTCGATAGAACCCCGCCAGAAGCGATGGACGGGGACGAAATTTTATAAGCTGTGGATGAGGGTTCTACAAATAAACCTTCATTACTCTAAAGCAGCTACTGCAGCTCTGCTCCTGCACCTCAATGATAGAGGGGATGAGCTAGTTTTTGTCCAGGAGCCCTGGGTTATTAAGCACAGGGTTTGTGGACTTAACTCTGATGCTTACCGCATAGTGTCGGCCCCTGTGGCAGGTAAGATCAGAACATGTATATTAATCAAAAAAAGTATTTATTATAATTTACTCACACAGTTCAGCGATGAAGATACGGTGAACATCTCTGTGGAAAGCCAATCCACAACACTCTGGCTACATGGCCTACAATCGCCAAGATTGTCCTCCCGCTCGGTTGCTGGACGTGGTGAAAGAGGCCAACTCGAGGAAGTTTCCCATAGTTATCGGAGCCGATGCAAATGCGCATCACGCGGTATGAGGATATACCGACAACAACCCCATGGGTGAGTTGTTACTTGATTTTGTATTATTATATAATCTAGCCATCTGTAATATTGGTGATAAACCCACCTTTGTTACCTCAAATAGGAAGGAGGTATTAGATATTACCTTAACGTCTAGCTCTTTCTTTGAGAGTATAAGGGAGTGGAAGGTACTGAACGACCATTCATTCTCTGATCATATGTATCTCTCATTTGTAATCTCCTTTGAGCTTCCGGCCTCGGCCGCTTACAGAAATAAGAGACGTACTGACTGGACTAAGTTTAGGAAAGTACTCTCGGAGAATTCGTTCAACAACGCTTCTCACAGTAAGTTAGGCTTATTGTAACCACCTGATGAAGCGGAGCCTTCTCTCGCAAACCTTGCTTCTCTCGGTGAGTTAGGCTCATCGGAACAAATTGAGGAAGCCATTAATTGCATTACCGAAGCCTGTAACTCGGCCTTCTCTGCTTCCTGCCCACTTGTACTTCCGCGAGCAAAGAAGAAGCCACACTGGTGGAGCAAAGAAATCGCTTCTCTAAGGAAGGAAAGCAGGAAACTCTTTAATGCGGCAAAGCGCGATGATTCTTGGACTGCATACAAGGCAGCCCTGAAGAAATTTAAAAATGCCACGAGGAAAGCCCAAAGGGACTCCTGGAAGGATTATTGCGATAGTATAGATGATCAGTCGGAGGAAAATCGCCTGCGAAAGGTGCTGTGCTTGCGAAAAGTCCGACGAACCCGATGTATATTCAGAAACCAAATGGTGACTGGACGTCATCTCGTGAGGAAATGCTTGAAGTCCTAGTGAACGCGCACTTTCCGGGATGTGCTGCGGAGCCCAACACCGCGGTTACTATCTCTGAACGGCCGTAGACTTCAGAGGACTTTATTGATGTAAAAAGGGTAGACCGGGCCATAAAGTCCTCACAGCCCTACAAATCTCCAGGTATGGATGGTATTTTCAAGGTTCTGGATAGACCTCTAGACTCGCAGATACGACAGGAAATTGATGTAAATAATCTCTCTAGCTGTCAGCACGCCTACTGGAAAGGTAGATCTGTGGATATAGCTTCGCATAGTATTGTCAGCACCCCATTGAAAAGGCTCCCGCTTTTAAGGAATTTGCACTAAGCGTGTTCCTAGATATCGAGGGTGCCTTCAATAATGTTCTCCCGGGAGCGGTTCTTGAAGCCCTAACTCGCCTTGGGCTGGATCACCCTATGGTCGAGTTTGTTCATCGCCTGTGAGGCAGTAGAGCTATTTATTCGGAGATGGGGGAGGTATCTATAACAAGATATGCGACCCACACAAGGCGGTGTTCTCTCCCCACTTCTTTGGAATCTAAAGGTGGAACGGTTGCAAGGTGCAGGTTGCCAAGTCATTGCTTACGCGGATGATCTTGCCCTGACGGCAATTGCTAAGCACCCCCAAGTTCTATGTGACTTACTTCAAGGCGCCTTACGCGTCGTGGATACCTGGTCCAGAGAAGTAGACTTAGTGTCAATCCGGTAAAAACGGCAATGGAAACGAAAGCTGTCCGGCTACAACCTCCTTCCTTGAACGGCATCGCACTGACCTTCCCGGAGGAGGTTAGATATCTGGGCGTCATTCTTGACAGAAAGTTAAATTGGCGGCGCAATATAGAAGAGCGCTGCAAGAAAGCTATAACTGCTATGTATGCCTGTAAATCGGCGATTGGGAAAAAATGGGAATTGAAGCCTCATATTGTGAACTGGATGTACACAGCGGTTGTGCGTCCCATTCTATTCTACGGCATAACGGTTTGGTGGCCGTCCGTAGATAAATCTACAATAAGAAACAAATTAACAGCGGTCCAAAGGGTGGCGTGCATGATGATCACGGGAGCGTTACCATCGACGCCTACTAAAGCCCTAGAGGCCTTGCTACACTTGCTGCCTGTGGACCTATATGGTAAACTACAGGCAAGCTGTAATGCTATTAGATTAAATGCACTAATCAAATGGAGTGATACGAGGTTTGGTCACTCTCGAATTTTGGAAGATCTTCCAGAGGACTTTAGGCGCCTGGACTACACAGTCCTGTCTACGGGACTAAAGAATCATTTCCAGACAAGGATCTCCTCAAGGGAAGAATGGGAGGAGGATTCGGTCCTGATATCGTATTCTGACTCAACAGCCATCTACACAGATGGCTCCAAGTTGGATATGAAGGTAGGAAATGGGGTATGCTCGCAAGAACTCTCATTTAGCCTCAGTTTTCGTCTGCCAGATCTATGCAGCGTTTTTCAGGCTGAACTAACAGAAATAAATGAAGCTGCAAGTTGGTTGATTGATTCTCTAATTAATCTGAAGGCGGTAACAATATTTTCTGATAGCCAAGCGGCTATTAAAGCACTTAATAGTGACAATTCTACGTCGAAGGTTGTTATGGAATGTAGGCGTACTCTTAATGAACTGGCAAGGTGTTACGTCACTAATGTTGTATGGGTGCCAGGCCACAAAGACATACCGGGAAACTGTTCTGCGGATGAACTACCCAGCCCGTAATGCGGGCATTCCGCTATCTTCTTGCAACCTCTGGCTGGAGAATAACTTTGTCGGACGGGCTAATATAAGATGGTCTGTGGAGCCTACTTGCAGGATAGCAAGACATATCTGGCCTAAGAATGACAAGCGTAGATCTCGCCCTCTACGCCACTAGAATGGGTTTGCAGTCAAACGACTACTCTCGTAGCTGCCGCGATGAGGAGGAAGTCGAAGTTCTCTTGAATGTCTGGCCGAACTGGATTCAGCCAGCGTCTATGACTTTGTGCGCTTCATCAGAGCTACGAAGTGGTTCCATTATTAGGGTAAGAGGAGGGACATATGGAGTCTCTTGTACGGCACCATAACGGGCCCATGGTGGCCTATGTGTGCCCCTTTTCCTGTAGGATTAGGGCAGCCGAGTTGACCTAACCTAACCTAACCTATCGGTTAAATCAATTGTGTTTAGTACTCCATCGCAAAGCTTCTGATAGCACTTTAAAATACTATATTTTATAGCTATAATTTCACTTTGCGAAAGGTTTTCTTTTGTTATAACTTTTTCAGCTTCTACTCCTATATAAATTTCTGTTAAATTTTTAGTGCATTCCGCGTTTTATAATTAATTGCATGAACATCACAAAAAATATATTCTTTTTTAATATAGTTTTTTAAAATTTTATGTAAACTTTCTTTCGTTGTGGAAACTATGTATATAAATTGGGACGTTTCGCTTTGACAATTTTTGTTGATGGCATTCATTAGTTTCAGCACATACATATGTTAAAAAAAGTAGATATATTGAATTTACGGAAGATAAATTATCCAAAATTGAAGAAAGTTTTGTTAAAATGGAACTGGAGTTTTGCTCGAACTTTTCCAACAGAAAATAATGCTTCAGAACAGACCACTGTTTTACAATTCTGTTTATAACAGATTCCAAAGAAAGCCATCTCGTAAAGCAAAGTAGTAACAAGTTGTGCTCGGGCACATCGAAAATATTTTGAAGCTATTTAAAATTACGTAGCCTATTTGCACTTTTAAAATAATTTTATATATTTTTGCACAATTCTTCCACATCGTTTGGTATATTTACCAGAGCTGAATTGCTCATTAAGGCAACGGAGTGACGAATACATCCTATGTGGAATATATTAGGTATTATTCTTTTCAAAAATGCTACTACCCCACTCTTTTCTGAACAAATTCAAAAAATGGACTTGGCACCTTTTCACCTTGGTAACGATATATTCATTATTAAGATAAGGCTTGCCAAATGTCCGGAGCCTCCGTTCTTGAGACAAAATCTGCGCGCTGCGGGTTTGATATTAATTTCTTCGAGTTACTGTTAAAAACTTTGAGATTCTCCAATTAACTGGAAATATGGCTAAAATAAGTGGTTTTCTTTTTTGAGTCACTCTTCTATTTCCATTTAAAGTATTTTAACAACCTTGTCATTGTTGAAATTATTTCCGATCCGCAACTGCATTTCAAAGAAAAATATTTCATTTATAAACCTGCCTTTACATCCATTAATTCAATCTCTTGATATTTAGATACGCAGTGGAAAAGACTATACGAAAGCAGAGTTCCAAGAATTGTCGAAGATAATTGGTAGAATACTGCCAATACCAGTAAGCAACGAGGTTTTTAAATGAATGAGGGTAAAATTAATATTATCAAAATTTGGCAAGCCTATAGTGCTGACAAAGTGACATATTACAACAAGCCAGAGGTCTTTTCTGTTTTATGAGCAAAGAAACCTACCAAAAATTTTAAGCATCCTACCATCCTACCAACGAGAAAAAACCTACCAATTTTGGTAGGAAAAGCCCAAAACGGCAACCCTCCTCCTGGCTTAAAGTGAGATCATCATCCCAACCGCAGTGACTCTCTTCTCGATGGCTGCAATGGACAATTTCAAATTTGCCGTTTCATCAGCCAACTCGCCAATCTTCTACATCACCCTCTCCTCTGATTTGTCAGAACCGCAGTCAACTGTGCAATTATAGCATCTGTTCTTCAAATTTCTTCTCCATCCTATCGAACGCAGTTGTTGCCGGTGTGAGGGGAGTTTTAGGGGGCGATATATCTCCGAGATATAGGCACTGTTGCCAACTTAGTGCTTTTCGCACTAAATTTAGTACTTTTTTGTAAATCTGAAACAAAAATGGAAGTTAAATTTAGAGCAATTGTAAGTTTCGTAGGGACCTTTACAAAAATGGAAACAAAATCATGGTACAATGACAATCTAAGCGAAAGGGCACTTTCAATCATGCCAAAAATGTCCCTGTTGCTGGGACTAGGAATTGAACTTTAGACCTTTAATTCAGGCGGAATTTGTTATATTTTTTACGAATATTAAAAAAAGCACCAGCATCTCCTAACAGTAAAATGAATAACGAACCTTAAAGCAAGAAACATTCATTTTTAATTATTTGAATCGACATACCTAAAATAAAATTGTGTATGCATACAAAGTCTATTGAATCCTCCAATAAAAAATTTGGTGCTTTTTTCGAGAAAAAACGTTTTTTTTTGGTTTTAGTGCTTTTTCAAATTCAAAACTTGGCAACAATGGATATAGGCTTTCTCGTTGGATTTTTTCTAGTCGACCGCATTATACTGATTAAAAAGTGGAGAAAACGCTAGTAAAAAACAGGTGAACCAGTGTATATGTAGATATCAGCAACAGAAGAACGCACGCACGTCGGTAGAGCAGCAATATAGGCTAATTTCGTATTAATTCCGAGAAAAAACGCAAAAACTTATTAGCACCACAAAAACACGTCTTACTCTGTTAATATTTGACTGTGAACACAATAAGTTAGGAACTGTTTTACAAACTATAAATACCAAATATATTTTAAAAGGTGCGAATGATCCTTTGTATACACCACATAATAATTCAAAATTAATTTTTGATGTTTACTTACTTACTGCCTTTTATTGTTAAAACTTTGTTGTTACAAAATAATACATATAAGTTGGAAACTGCATTCACTTACTATTTACAAAATAATATGCTGAACGATATTGTGATGCACAGCGATACAATGAAAGTTGATACTCATTTAAAAAATAGTAAGCTTAATCGTAATTTCCTCAATAATTCCAGTGCGTTCCTTCACAAAAGAAATGTAAAGGAAAATGATGAAAACAGTGCAAATTTTGTTAGGTATAATTCAAAAAAATTCAACTAATTTGAATAGGGATTACAAAAATCGTAACTACTATCACAGAAATTTTGAAAATAAAAACTTTTATGAAAATATTAACAGCGACTTTAGTAAAAATAATAATAGCAATAACTATGACAGAGATAATGCCAGTGGGAATGTTCGGGATGGATCGAGTCGTCAGAGAAACTTCAGATATGCAAATAATTCTGGAAGGTTTTCTAACAACGTAAGATATAATAGGCAGTCTCATGTTATTCCAATGGAAGTTTTTCAGCTATCTCCACATCGACAGACTTACCCCTGATAGATTTAACGATCGAAGGTATTGCAATAAGATGCCTAGTCGATACTACGTTAGGTGGCCTTAAAATGTTTGGAAATTTTCGTGCCGTAGGACATTAGAAAAACCAATCCTTATAAAAACACGTTTTCCATCCGAACTTATATCAGAAGAAGTCACTGTAATACTACTGTGGAATTTGAGAGGGAAAACGAAACAATGTCTATAAAACTATTAAATTTAAAGAACAAGCCATTCCATTGCATAATCGGACTAAATATTCTTACCCCCCTAAACTTTCTAATTGATTTTTCACAACAAGTAGTACATGTCAACAACAAATTAATTCCGTTTGCTAATGATAATGTTGCAAGTTATTTTTCTTATAACGATAAATTTAATGCCTTTTGTTCTCAAATCAGATTTTTTAATGGTTTACATTGAGTATCAATCATTATTCTATAATTAATTATTTAAAAGAAAAAAAAAAAATCACGGAAACTTGCACGGAGTCGCCAGTTATTATTTTTTTCGCTCCTGTCACGGGTGCTTTTGCCTTCATGCCGCGTGCCGCACGGACTCGTAGCGAGCGTAATGCAACCAGAACACGCAAAAAAAATAAAATTTATTTATAAACATAAGCATCGAATATTTAGTACAATATTTTTTAAAGTTGTATACATAAATATGTATTTATGTATTTATGCATGTATTTTGTCTTTACAGAGAAAAATAAATAAAGAGGATAGATAGTAAGTATAATCGTTTGTGCCGCAGAAACAAAAAACAACTAACCACTTTCTAACACCCCCAAAATATTTGCTACTTGTAGCAGTTATGCTGTATACCTGATAAAATATAATTCTTGGGGAAAAAATGTATTTGCGGACTGTTGTTCAAGGTCATGTCGGGGGAGTGACTACAGGACTGATGAATCGGTAGCTACCTGGTAAGCTCCGTCAATTACCGACTGAATACTTGCAGTGTATTTCATCGATTACTTTTACAAGGCCTAGGCGGTAGTCACCATCGACTCCCTCTGTACTACCGGGAGTTACTAAAGTGGTCACTTGCGTGATTTATGGGCGCCGTCTGTCGTAGTTTTTCGCTATTCTGCTTCCGACTGGTTTGACTCTGCACTACCAGGGGTTAATAGAGTAGCTACTTACCTAGGAGTCGGTGCGGTAGCGGTTCAAAACTACTCTCCAGTACTGCTGGGGTCAATCGCTACTTTGAAGCGAAAGGGTAAGCGATTCCCATCGCCCAGCTCGTTTCCACTTTCGTTTCTGTCGTAATCGTGTTTTTTGCTGGGAAGTAGCAAACTATTTTAGGGGTGTTAAAAAGTGCTTAGTTGCTTTTTGTTACTGCGGCACAAACGATTATACTTACTCTCTAACCTCTTCATTTATTTTTCTCTGTAAAGACAAAATACATGCATAAATACATA
Source organism: Rhagoletis pomonella (assembly GCF_013731165.1). NCBI lineage: Eukaryota > Metazoa > Arthropoda > Insecta > Diptera > Tephritidae > Rhagoletis > Rhagoletis pomonella. The sequence continues at coordinate 6,928,388 of NW_023458563.1, read as the reverse complement.
CATACGTTCATATCAGCGTGGGCCGAAAATCCGCTTTTTTAGAACATTGATTTGTAATAGCAAAAATATGGTTCATTATGCTCTAAAAACCATCTGTGTGAAATAAAAAATTGTTTGGTCCTAGGGTCGCCCAAGTCCATCAAAGTTCAATATGGCCAAAAAATAAAAATTTATAAATAAATTTAGTAATACATTGTTTTACTAAAATTGCAATAATCTTCTTAAGTATTAGTCCTCCATAATTAGGTTTATGGACCTTTTTTGTAGAGAATCGAAGTTAGCTAAGAAAAAATTTCTTTGAGTACTTGAACTTTGATGGACTTGGGCGACCCTAGGATATTTACCAAAAACTATCACATTTCACACAGATATTTTTTAGAGCATAATGAACCATATTTTTGCTATTACCCATCATAATTCTAAAAAGCGGATTTTCGGCCCACGCTAGTACGTATATAAATATGCATGTTATGTATGCGCATTAGAGCGGTCCAATTTTTGTATTGGGAACAAATTTTTCATCCTAGATATTTGTAATACCTATACCAACTTTTAGTTTTCTACTGCAACCAATACAGGGTGCCTTGAAATGCGCCCCTATATCGCCGTGAAACTGGCAAATATATTAGTGAGTTTTATAAAAAATTCTGTTGCCATGACAACTGAAGCTTGTGCGATTTTTTTTAGATAATTTAAATTTGAAATGTTCTTAGGATACTTAACCAATTGTTTGATTAATATATGTATGTACACTAGAGTGGTTCAAAAAAAGTTTTTTTTGGAAATTCATAAACGCTACCTCAAATTATTGTTATTTGTGATAAAGGAAGGGAAACGTGTTTTTTTATTTTGAAAAAAAAAAGTTTTCTTAGAGGTCGCGGTTGTCGGTTTTTTATAAAAAAGCTGATGTTCTCAATTTTTTTATATTTTAGCTAAACATTTGGTTTTAACGTATAATTACTCTAGTATTATTGGGGAACATTCCCTTAATTACATACCTGTCTTGGGCAGTTAGAATGGGTCTAGTGCCCGAAAATATGCTCTGGAAAAGAGACTAGTAAAATTAAAACGTTGATACTGAACGATTTACGCAATGTCATGGGTTGGAACTTGTTACCAGGGGGTTTCTGGGGTTGCTAATTACGAATCTGAAGACAGTTTTTCGAAATTCAAAATGGTGGATCTTTTCGAGAGCATATTTTCGGGAACTAGACCCATTCTAATTGTCCAAGACAGGTGTGTAATTAAGGGAAAGTTCCCCAATAATGCCAGAGTAATTATATGTAAAAACAATATTTTTAGCTACATGTTAACATGTCAAGAAAATAAAAAAATTTAGAACATCAGCGTTTTTATAAAAAACCGACCAGCGCGACCTCTAAGAAAACTTTTCTTTCAAAATAAAAAAATACGTGTCTCTTTTTTTATCACAAATAACAATATTCTTATGTAGCGTTTATGAATTTCCAAAAGGACTGTTTTTATGAACCACTCTAATGTACACAATGCTTCTAGAGTAAAATATGAGCATCA
>NW_023458563.1:6912755-6926845 GCF_013731165.1 Rhagoletis pomonella | reverse complement strand
AATTTATTGATTCCATGAATTTTTGCACTTCTATGTTCATTTTTTCGATTTCTGGTTTTCGATAGAGATGGTGATTTTTCACGATTGCTGAATTTTTTTCATATTTCAAATACCGAAAAAATTAACTGAACTCTCAAGAAAAACGAAAAATTCATATAAAACGACGGACGAGAAATGGAAAAGAAATTTTCTTCTACCAAAATTTCTTAAATCAGTTTGCAGCACTCAAGAAAAAAAATGCTCGTATATTTATTCTCTCATGAAAATTTACAGCAAAAGCAAAGCGCTTTTTCAAGCAACAGAAAGTATAATAAATATTTCTTATAATTTCCTTGAGAGCTGGATTCTTAGCTTTAAGATACAGATTGTATTTGAGGTTATTAGCTTTAGGGGGGTTTGAACCCCAAAACCCACCCCTTGTGTGCGCTAATGCTTTTACATATAGCTCCCATACAACTGATTGTTCCGATATGCTATTTTTTGTTATAACTCCTCCATCTATGTAGCTGGGAACATGAAATTTCGCAATATTTCCACCCATTATCAAAAAAATACTTACAGTGAAAATGGTGAGGATCGGGTCGCTATAACCTATAGCCTCCATACAACTGATTGTTCAGATATGAGATTCTTTGTTATAACTTCTCCATATATGCAGCTAGAAACATGAAATTTCGCATTATTTTCACTCATTATCAACAGAAAGTTCACAGTAATATTAACAATGAGCTGGTCACTATAACCTATGTATTCATTGCCTCAATACAACTGATTGTTCAGATATGGGGTTTTACTGTAAAACTCCTTTATTTTCACAGCTAAAACTAACAAATTTCGTAATTATAAATAATAATACAAGGTCTACTGAGAAAATCGTCAAAATCTATGCTATATCAGCTTTATCTCTTATACCACTGATTGTTCAGATACCAGTTTTTGCAACATATCTCCTTTATGTAGGAAGCTAAACTCATTAAATTGTGTTACCGGTTTACATACCGATCACACAGCAGTAAAAGTCACTTAGATTGGTGCTATATAAGGTATATCCTCTAATTGTTTAGATATAATTTTTTATATGCCTCTCTATATATGTATGCTGTGAATATATAAATTTTTTCAAATGCAGTAATCTGTTAAAGTAAAATTTTTAGATGTTCATGAAAGGTATGAAGCCTTCGGCATAGCCGAAGAGAGCGCTACTCTTACTTGTTTTTAAATAGTATGAAGCTCTATCAAACCTAGGCCATTACATGTAAAACCCGTTTTAGATACCTTTTATGCGTGACAGCATAGGTTAAGTTTTCCCATCGCACGAGCAACATATCTTTATGATTAGCTTTATCATCGCTGATCACAAAGAGAAAAATGTTATTCAATACTGTGTTACAACGCGCAATTTAATGTTTAATACAAATGAGGAAATTCCAACTTGAAAATAGTCAAAAGCTATTCATCATTTGGCTTATAGTCCGTATTCAAAATTATTAATATGTACATATAAGTACGTATTTTGATCACAACAAAGAGTTCGTTAAAAAAAAAAACAAAACACGAAGCCGGTGTTATTTTTTTGAAGCGTAAAATTATTTCATAATGCATATCCGAATACATATATAAAATTAAATCATAATTCTTTTTACTATTAGTACTCAAAATAATTGTTAAGGAATGTTATTAGTTTTCATACTTTAAGGGTGGCAGAAGTTACAAGTGGAAATTAACGTAAACAAAGTTCGGAATCTGGAAGTGCTTTTTTTACAGATAACTTTTGAGATATTAAGAAAAGTTAATTTAAGCTCCCGGATTCGAAACATTTTAGGGTTAAGACGCGTCGACCAAATTTGATGATTTTTTACAGGTCTAGGTAAACTACACAATTGCAGTGACAATAATGTCAGAAAACATGTTGCCAGATATGAATTTTTAGTACAAGAAGGATTGAATGTTGTATTTCAAAAACAAAAGGAAAATAAGACCATGCGGCCTTATTGCGTATGTTATTGCACCCTACCTTTTACTCCAATGTACGCTTTTACTTACTTAACGAAAGCAGTGAAGTCATTAAGAGCTAGTTCACAGCCCGGCCAATGGCAAATTCCTTGCGCAAATAGCGGGTGATAGTACTTATTTTGGCTGTATGTGCTTGTGTTGCTACCAGAAGGGGTAGAATTTGTGGCAATGACGTTTGGATCACTATTATCGTTACTGCAGCCACTGTTGCCGCTAATTGCATCTAACAGGCTTCCAAAGTTTTGCGTCATCGGCGCACTATTGATGCTGCCACTGCTTGCAGCTGCTGCCGCAGTTGCTACTGCCACGGCTGCAGCGGCATTGCAAGCGGACGCTTGTTCGAGCGATGCAGTAGCTGCTACTGTTTCATGGAGCGTCGTTGGTTCGCCAGTTGTTGGAGGCACTGATGCAGACGACAAAGTCGTCATTGACATTGTTGGTGGTGGGGGCGGCAGCGGCAGTGTTAATATAGGCGACGATAAAGTGATTGTACTTAGTCTCAAAGAATGTTTATGTTGCTGTTGCCGTTGCGGTTGCTGCTCTTGGTAAAATGAGGGTGAAGTCATATTGTTCACCGGTTTAGCGGCCCCGTGATATAAACTGGATGATTGCGCCGTTTTTGGTATGAGTTCGCACTGCATGTGGTATTGTGCAATGATCGGAGGTGTCATTCCCCTTATTTTTTGCCTACTATTACCATTCGGGCATATATTTCTTTTGGTAATACTACTGTTATCAGTGCCGTTGTCAACTGTGCTGTTCTGATTGCTATCGCTACTACCTCTGCTGCGGCTCCTGCTTCCTTCACTGACATCTCTAGGTTGGTAGTGCATATATGCTGTTAAATAAACAAAAAACGTTAAACTATAAATTTATCAGCAATATATAGTTATTTGGATCTTCTTGTTATCCAGTGGAAATTTATGACAATATTACATAAATAGTATGCGCTCATGAACAACAAGCATTGATTAAATAACCATTTACAGCTGCCTTGATATTACTTATTTGGTCAACGGGATTAGCCAAAGAATTGATGTCGTCCATTCCAATGGCGTTTGAGTGCTGACTGCTGCTGTCATTGATATCTTCGTCAACCGAGGAAGGTGGCGATGATGCCGCCAAACAGAGCTCTCGTGTATTATGTTTCAATGCGTGCTGAGGGTTTGGTGAAGATATATTTTTTGAATCATGTTTTGTTCTGAATAATCGTACTTTAGTGGAAGGCTGACAACCAGATATTCTGAGTGTATCGTTTTCAGTTCTTTCCGGCATCGATTCGTCCTCTTGAAAGATATAAGTGGCATGCTCGGTATCATCAACTTGTGAATTTATTTTAGTCATATCGCAAGTGTGGTGTTCTCTTTGACAATTTCGATGTTGTTGTTGTGCCGTGTACGTATTTACATCAAAAGCTTCTGTGTTTCCCTCCTCACTACAACCAGTGTTCTGTCGATGATGTCCAATATTACTACAACCATCTGTGGTGGTATATGAGGGAGTCATATTCGTTCGAGTAACGTATTGTTCTGGCACCTGTTTGTCGTCTTTAATACTGTAAATATTTACAGGCTCGAAACCATCGCACAAAACTTCTTCATCACTTTCTCCATAAGGTTCGCTTAGAATCGACGTACACTCTGATTCGAATTTCGATGAGAGTTCCTCCGAATCTTGTTCTTCTTGATCAGCTGTTGCCCTCATAAGCTTCACATAGTTTTCGCTATCACAAGCATTAGGTATTCCATTATTTTTATTACTATTGTTGACGCTAACATGGAAATTCTTTATTTTACTATTAACTGCTTTTTTATTTATTGTTTCATCGTATTGCCGTTGATGTTTCTGCTGTTGTCGATACTCAGAAGTTGGTTTCGTTAAATGTTGGTAATTTTGAAAATGCATTTGCTGTGGCCATAAATGACTTGATTCGAAATAAGTGGAACTGGCTTTAGCTAATGAATGGGAATTTTGAAGCGGCAAATGCAGTTCCTGCTGCTCATGCGGCGAAGAGCTGCATTGTGATACGGTGTTATTAACTTGCATTTGATAATCCAACTGCAATCGCTTCAGAAAACCTGAAATATATAGATAAATAAATAGTGAGAAACCTAAGGAATATAAACGCTGTAAAATTTTTTATGTTGTAGATATGAAAGAAATAATTTAATTACACGGTGCTATAAAAAAATCACGAAATACACCCGAAACAAAATTTAGTTTAGGTTGTAAGTAGGGTAATGCAACATGAAAATAAGTCTCTTATTGTTCCTGAACCATCTTATTTTTTTACAAAAAAAAAGTAATTTTCGTACATAATATACAGATCTGTTAACAGCTTGGCTGTTTTTCATCTGATTTTGAAAGTGATATTTATATCTCTTTCAAATGATGTATAAAAAAATGTTGTTAGGCTTAGCTTGTTGGGAGTTTTCAACGGTTAATGTTTGAAAAAACCTCCATTTTCCTAATTTTTTCCACTTGAACCATCGCTTATATAAAACATTTTTATGAGAGTTCCCAAATTGCATATAGTATTTGTATAAAAGTACATTTATTTTCAAACAAATTGATACCTTATTCAATGAATTCGGATAAAAATCATCGAAGTTACGCAATTTAAGTAGAAATACTATGTGTGTATGTACCAAATTTACCCAATCATGATAATAGCTCTTTAGGAAAAAATTGGTTTTTATAAAATTTTTGTGCGGCACGCTATATTTCGGGGCTAACTTTGCCGCGAAGTTGTCTACTTCCTTCGATTGTGGATGCTCTCTAAGTGGATTGCAATGTGGTGCTTGTTCCGCCGATGCCGCTTTAATTTTGACGCGCCAGACTTAACAATTTCTTTACTATTGTAAGCTTCTCGTTTGGCGTCATCGAGTTTTGCCCCGTGCCGTAAGTAGTCTCATCGTACACTGCCTTGAGAGTCGCACCTCGCGTTTTAGCATTACAGGTAGTCCCAGTTCCGTAGTCCGTCGCCAGTATACTTCGCTATAATACGTTGTACGTGACGGCTTCTTCCCTCTGCCGGGTTTTATTGTGGGGTATAAGGAGCGGTGAATTGATGTCTTACCCCATATTGCTCGACGGTTAATGCCCGACTGGTGAATTGTGCTCCCGTATCCGTGACCAGGATTTCGGAACGCCGAATCGTGCCCGGACTTGCTCAGGCTCTCAGCGTCGCCTTCCAGAGTGGTACGATCTTTATCCAATTAGAGAATTTGACGTGGAACACAAGAGTATCATTGTCATAGTTCCCAACTTGTTGCTTTAAGCGCTAGATTTAGTGCTTTTTGAAAATTAAAACGCCAAAAAAACGCGTTGAAGATGCTAGCACGCAGGTAAGTTAAATATTTATTTTTTTATTTTCTTGATTTGTTGATTGATTACACAGTTCGAAAAGTTGTAACTTTTTTGTCACCTGAGTGCATCGGTTCTTTTGGATTGTTCGGTGCTGAAACCAAATCTGGCTGTAGAATTTCTCTACCACGTCAGAATTTTGAGGTATCCTAACCGCTAAGTGTAAAAACACGGTTCTTCGCGATACTTGAGGTTATATTATAAAACAATAATTATTTTCGCTCATTTCTACTTAGGGTATTGAGTATTAAATACACTTCGCCTTTAAAATTCAATTTCGTTTGTTGCGATTAGATTTTTCTTTCTCCAGATATACCAGTTTTAATGTGCAGTACTTCGGTATTATGGAGCAAAAAGTTTTGTGTATTTACTTATACTTGAAAGTATTGTTAATTTTTTTACTTTTGTTAAACACAAACTGTTATGAAAAAAGTATCCTTTGATTAAAAAAAAATGTTGTGCTTGTAGTGTGGTAAAATGCTCTTTTTTCCAATTTTTGGTGCTTTTTGAAACTCAAAAGTTGTTGCCGTGTTTTGGTCGTGGCAGCGGCCCGACAATATTTGACAGATAAAAGGGTGGCCCAAGGCTCGTCCGCCAGTTGGGTAAACATATTTCCCCTCTGCTTCCTGTTGGTTGGGTTTATACAGCTGGCACGACTGACAACGTTTCACGTATTTCCGCACATCGCGGAACATGTCTGGCCTGTAATATCATGCAGAGTCTCTTCTGATGGTCTTTCGTATGACCATGTTTTCAGCGGTGGGTGTGACGTTGACTTCATGTAGCCGCCGTTCCCCACTTTCGGGCTTCCACCATTTAGTTGGGAAATTTAGTGGATTTAGCACGTACTTCCCATATCTTCTCCTCTTGCTTGGTTCCAGGCCCAAGAACTCTTTAACCTCGAAGATCTCGGTGTACAACGGGTGGTTGACCACATTTGGTGGTTGCAGAGTTTTCTGGTGGTTCTTGCAAATTTGATCAGCCACGGTAATGCATGTGACCTCCCCTGAAGGCGTATCAGTCGTTTCTGGCGTCAACGACTCCCCTCGGCAGCGTATGGACCGTCCATCCCGATGATCATATCGTCTGCACGTCGTGGTAGGATTAAAAGCTCGCTTTTGTGGTCTTCGTCATACAGACCGATTGTCGCATCCAGTGGCGTAGCCAAGGGGGGGCGGGGATATGGGGGGATAGATCCCCCCCTTCATCATTGAACTACAACTATTTACTTTTGAATTAATAACACAATTTGTTTTTGTTATTTTTTTGGCCTTTTATAACAATTATATTCAACAATTTATATTGAGCTTAAAAACGGCCTCGAGCTCAATATAAATTGTTGAATATAATTGTTATAAAAGGCCAAAAAAATAACAAAAAACAAATAACTTAAGGACGAGCACACCTATACGTTAAACATTCTAAAAATATAATTATTAGCAAAAACCAACAATACCAACAACCACATGATCAAGTGAATTGCAGCGGAATAGCTGCGCTTGATTGTGTTGGCATAACAAAAATGAAAATAGTGGAAAAAATCAAACGGTGCATAGGCAACTGGCTGAGTCAGTGGGATCGTCGGTTCGAATCCTACTGAAAGAAGTCTGATGAGGAAATGTGGTGATTTCCGAAATAGCTATCATTCTTCTACAATTTTTTTAAATTATCGTTGCTTTTCCACAATAAATTTTCGTTTAAAAACGGCCTCGAGCCCAATATAAATTGTTGAATATAATTAATAACACAATACTATTTTGTCCTTCTGATTTAAATTTTTTTTTTATTCCAGACGGATGACAAATTATCTTTTAATGAAGATATGAGTACGTAGTCCACTTGCAAACAGCGTTATGTGATTTTATAAAAGTAAACCGTAAATTTAAAAAAAACGTCTACGACAACAAGTAACATCCGAACTGTACCTATTACCTGAAAATTTGGATAAATAAGAGCCTAATACCATTAAAAAAATTAAATTGCAGTATGGTAGATTTACAAATTTTATATTTAAAAATTTAATATTGCAAGTTTTGAAACAGTAACTTTTACATAGCTACCTTTTTTTTGCTTTTCGCGTTCTCTCCTCTAGGAAGATTGGTTTGCTTCGTTTTTGCGACCTCTTCCACTAGGCACCGAAACTACCACGTTTTCTTGCAGTTTTCTAAGTTCATACGAAGAGGAGACATTTGAAAGTGTATAAATTGGTATTATAGCGACTTTTGCAAGAGTAGTTAACATTTCATGCTATTTTTTTCAGAATATAGAAAAATTTTTCACTCTGCTGTTAGTGGACATGAAACCCACCAAAAACTAGAAATCTAAAAAAAAATTACATAGCGCACTTTGCAAGTGGACTACTCCATTGTTGAATATGCTATCTTATTTGTCCCTTCTTTTTATACAATTAAGGAGCGGCTGAATGGTCTAACGATGTTAGCGGTACATAATGATGTGCCGATTACAACACAAGAAGTAATTGAAACAAGTAAGAAAGTCTAAGTTCGGGCGGAGCCGAACATTAAATACCCGGCGCAAGTATTAAATATATGTTTTTTCACCCTTCCGAAACCTTCCGCTAGATGGTAAGCCGAGGTGTATCAATTTTGAGTAAATTAGCGTCCTTCAATTTCGAAATATTGAAGTTTCAAGCATTTCTTAAATTTACCGTTATATGAGAATCGGCCGTTATTTTAGTCCGATTTCAATAATTTTCAACGTTTTGCTTACACGTGGCAAGTACAATAACCATACCGAGTTTGGTACAAATTGGTAGAACGGTTACCGATATACTTATATGTGATCATAAGTGGGCGGTGCCACGCCCATTTTCCAAAATTTTACCATAAACGTATTTCTTGGTAAAGAATTGTTGCAAGCATTAATTTTGAATAAATTAGCTTCAATATTTAATGATTTATCGAAGATTTTGTATTTCTCTAAATTACCGTTATATGGGATGTGGGCGTGGTTATTGTCCGATTTTAAAAAGTTTCGGCGGTTTTTTATGCTGTACCAAGGCCAACAACTGTGCCAAGTTTGGAAGAAATTGGTGCAGCGGTTACCAAGATATACACATGTAACCATAAGTGGGCGTGGCTACGCCCATTTTCCAAAAATTTATAATATTCTTATTTTTCGTCTAAAACTTATTATAAATATCAATTTTGAGTGAATAATCTCCAGTAGTTACTAAAATATCGCAGTTTTCGTATTTCTGAAAATTACCGTTATATGGGAAGTAGGCGTGGTTATTGAGCGATTTTAAAAATTTTCGGCCATTTGGTATGTTATGCGAAGGCCAACAACTGTGCCAAGTTTGGAAGAAATTGGTGCATCGGTTACCAAGATATACACATGTAACCATAAGTGGGCGTGGCTACGCCCATTTTCCAAAAATTTATAATATTCTTATTTTTCGTCTACAAATTATTGTAAATATCAATTTTGAGTGAATTATCTTCAGTAGTTACTAAAATATCGCAGTTTTCGTATTTCTGGAAATTACCGTTATATGGGAAGTGGGCGTGGTTAAAGTCCGATTTCGCCCATTTTCAATACCAACCTACCTTGGATTAAGAGAAACCTACATACCAAATTTCGTTGAGATATCTCAATTTTTGCTCGAGTTATCGTGTACACGGACAGACGGACAGACGGACGGACAGACAGACATGGCTTAATCGATTTCTTTTTTCATCCTGATCATTTATGTATACATTTGTCTATATCTATCTAGATTCGTTTTGGCTGTTACAAACAACCGTTATGTGAATAAAATTAATATACCCTTGTGCACAAGTGCGCTCGGGTATAAAAATGTGTGTTAAGCAGCGAAGATTAAAAATCGCTTTATAAGTAATAAGATTTTGTAGACTTGTAAATAGATACGCGTAAGTATATAAATATGCAGATATATTCAATGTGTAAAAACTGAAGTGTATACTAACCAAACTTCTACAAAACAAAACTGGACTGCACACTAATTAATTAAAATGGTGTAGTAATTTAATTTTTTAAAATTAAATAAAGCATGAATTCCCCAGGGAATAACCGAGTAGACAAAAAATATATAACGGTAGAAATGGCACATACATACATATATGAAAGAATGCCCACAGGCGACGCACTATAGGCAAAACACGAGTTTTTTTCAAAATCGTAGATTTTCGCTTAGAAAAGAGATAATGGAATGCAGCATTTAACCCTTAATGCAGAGTCTGTCATATATGAAACGCTTTTTAACCCTTTCAAGGCAGAGGAAAAAGGTTCTCAATATGCTTTTGAACGTGCTTTTTGTCATGTTGACGTAGATATTATTCGTAGAAAATTTTTCCATAGTAATATAAATATATTCAACAATTTATATTGAGCTCGAGGCCGTTTTAAATGAAAATTTTTATTGTGGAAAAGCAACAATAATTTGAAAAAATGGTAGAAGTGATAGCTAATTCGGAAATCACCACATTTCCCCATCAGACTTCTTTCAGTAGGATTCGAACCGACGATCCCACTGACTCAGCCTATGCACCGTGCTAAGTACGCCTTGTAAATTATCGTTTGCTTTTTTCCACTATTTTCATTTTTGTTATGCCAACACAATCAAGCGCAGCTATTCCGCTGCAATTCACTTGATCATGTGGTTGTTGGTATTGTTGGTTTTTTGCTAATAATTCTATTTTTAGAATGTTTAACTTTTAGGTGTTCTCGTCCTTAAGTTATTTGTTTTTGTTATTTTTTTGGCCTTTATAACAATTATATTCAACAATTTATATTGAGCTCGAGGCCGTTTTAAATGAAAATTTTTATTGTGGAAAAGCAACAATAATTTGAAAAAATGGTAGAAGTGATAGCTATTTCGGAAATCACCACATTTCCTCATCAGACAAATAGTAAAATAATAATAAAAAAATAAGATAAAATAAAAATATCAGAAATAAAAATAAAAATAAATAAAAAAGAAAAATAAATAAAAAGTACGTTGAAAACATATTGAGAACCATTTTTCCTCTGCCTTGAAAGGGTTAAAAAGCGTTTCATATATGACAGACTCTGCATTAAGGGGTTAAATGCTGCACTTTCGTAAAGATATCGACCAGTATATCCATTTTTGTTATATAATTTTTTTTGTGAAAGCTGATAGTTTACGAGTTATTAGAGTTTAAAGGTAGCTTTTCTTTTCCAATCTGGCCACTCGGGTACAGCATCCAATATCCCAGGAATATAGTCTCAAGATAAAATAAAGAGCAATCTTTCAGAAACAGTGCTAATGGTGTATTAAATATAGTGTTTTCTAGTTGAATGGGAGCCAAAATCCAAAATTAAAAAAGTGACATTTTGAACGGTATTTTGAGGGTTAAGTTATTGTTGTTGTGATTTCTCTATAGTTTATAGCTATTATATGATCATTTATCTTCACGATAAAAAAAATTTCATTCCATTATCTCTTTTCTAAGCGAAGATCTACGATTTTGAAAAAAAAAATCGTGTTTTGCCTATAGTGCGACGCCTCTAGCCATTGTGTATCACAACTTTAAGTTATCGATGCAATTTTTTTTTTAATCAAATCTTAAAGCAGTTTTTGGTAGACTCTTTTGTGCTGATTACAAATCCAGCTCCATATTTTGATAAAAAACGGGGTCAAAGTATCAAAAAAACGCGTTTTTGGTTCTCGAGATATTAGATTTTGGCATCGCCCATCAGAACCCTTGTTTCCACCTTCTTGACCCACGATAGTGGAAGGCGTTCAGTTATCGTTATTTGGGTCTCCGCTCCTCGCTCTTGGCGAAACCCGTGACCGTTCCCTGCATGCTTCTGCAGCAGTCACTTGTCTGCATCCCGCGATGACTACACTCCCAGCAGCATGGGCGCAGCCAGAACGAAATTTAGAGGTGGCCCATACAAAAAAAAAATCGAAACCAATAACTTACTTACTAAAAAATTTTTTACTATAGCTTAAAATTATTGTAACCAATAGAGGTAAATATGTTGTACAAAAACAAATAAACAGATGTTCACAAAAGTTGATATAAACCTGTTCGTCGATTTAAATTGTTACCTTTTTACTGAGCATGTTTATTTTACGAGGAGGAAGCATCGAAAGCCTAACCCCGTCAGTGTGAGACTTTAACCCAAACTAAACTTCCTACCGTCATGTACCGTTCCCCTCCCGGTACCACTGTGTGACTGATAAGGTTATAGATCTATTCTCTTCTTCTTCTTCTTATTTGGCGCTGTAACCACCAAAGCGATTTTGGCCAACTGACGCCAACTGGAAATGCCAAGTGAAGCCAGAATACTTTCAGAGGTGGGGCGTCGATGTCCATTCGAACGACATGGTCAAGCCAGTTGAGCCGCTGTATTTTAATTCGCCATATACCAGCACGGGCATGATGAGTGACTTATAGTGTGGTTTTCGTACGTCGAGAGAGAACTTTACTCCTGAATTGCGTACTCAGTCCAAAGCAGTACTTGTTGGCAAGAGCGATTCTGCGTTGGATTTCCATGCTGACATTATTATCGGTTTTAATGCTGGTTCCCAAGTAAACGAAATTCTCTGCTTTCTCGAAATTGTAACTGTCAACAGTGACGTGGTTGCCAAGGCGCGAATCTGCTGACTGTTTGTTTGATGACAGGAGATACTTCGTGTTGTCCTCGATTACCACCAGACCCATTCGCTTTGCTTCCCTATCCAAATTGGTAGAGGCAGAACAGACTTCGCGGTTTTTGTTACCGATGATGTCGATGTCATCGACATAAGCCAGAAATTGCACGCTCTTGTAGTAAATTATTCCTCAGCGGTTCAGTTCTGCAGATCTTATTATCTTCTCCAACATCAGATTAAAGAAGTCATATGAAATAGAGTCTCCCTGTCTGAAACCCCGTCTGGGGGCGAACGGCAACAGAGAAGAGCTGGTGGTATTGCTCAACGTCATTTTTCACAGCCGTATGAGTTTTGAGGGGATGCCAAATTCAGACATAGTGGCATATACGAAACTCCTTTTAGTGCTGTCGAAAGCGGCTTTAAAGTCGACAAATAGGTGGTGAGTGCCGATCATTTCCTCGCGGGTCTTTTCCAAGATTTGGCGTATTGTGAATACCTGGTCTATGGTAGACAATACATTCGATAAGACCTTGCAACCTATGCTTAGAAGGCTGATCCCGCGGTAGTTGACACGCATGGCGGGGTCGCCTTTCTTGTGGATTGGGCAGAGCGCACTTGAATTCCAGTCGTCGAGCATGCATCTTATTACCTCCTTTCCATCGTAATTAAATAGCTCAGCTGACAGGCCGTCAGCTCAAGCAGCTTTGGCACTTTTCATCATAGTCAGGCGCTGGGATATCGACTGCATCGTCATCGACTGGGACCTCGGGTTCGTCTTCTCCACTTCTTGCAGTGCATCTGCCATTCAAAAGGCTCTAAAAGTGTTCCCTCCATAATCTGAATACGTTCTGGACATCGGTCACTAGGTCGCTATGGTTGTTCCTACAAGAGTCTTGAAACCTTTCGTAAGTCGCTCAACTCTCTGCTAAAAATTTCGGCTGTTTTTTCTGGCGGCCAGCATTTCAAGCATTTTCTCACACTCCTCATCGTACCTGTAATAAGCGGGAAATGTGATTCCACTGATCGCGTAAGTCGGTTTGTTGAAGAGTGCTCTCTCACAGCAGGTGTGAGGGTCGAGCGCCGAATCCATTGGCCGTCTGTTTTTATTGCAGCTTTTCGACGTTAAATTTCCTTGGTTTGTTTGGGGCCCTTTTTTTGCTGCTCCGAGGTTGGGTCGTCTATTGGATACATCAATATAATAGTGCGAGTCGATGTTTGGCCCTCGGAGTGTACGTAAGTACATCTAAAACATGGAAGCATGCCTTCCGTTTGTCACAACATGCTCGATTTGTTTTCCCGTTTTTCGATGTGGAGACATCCATGTAGCTTGCTGGATCTGCTAGAACCCAGTAATACATACTGCAAAGTTTCGGGCCCCGGAGAAGTCGATCACCCTCAGCTAATATGTACGCTTTAAGCTAACAGAGCCTTGGATGCCTCGTTCTTCTCTTCCATCGGGGCATTGGCACATATGAATGAGATGTTGAAGAATCTCGCTTTGATGCGGATTTTGGCTAGACTTTCGTCCACTAGAGTGAACGCCGGTCTCTCTCCCACCACAAATCCAACACCGAATTGCACTCCTTTACGTGGCAACTGTAGTAGACGTCGCAAGGCTCCACGCTTACCTTCCTTGCCTTCCGTGATCGTCATCAAAGGAAAGGGGTATCATCCAAGCATGTGTTGGTTTTCATTAGGCAGGGTTTTAACGTGGCGGGCCCCAAACCCAGCGCACGCGGGCCACTCCCAGTTGAATGGCAGTCAAAAGCTTTGCTGTACTGGGAAATGTACAAAACATAGTGGTCAAAAGCGAATATCTCAACTAAACCCTGATGTATTTTTTAAATTCATAGCTCTACATACCTGTATAGTAAACCAAATAGCCGCACCAGACGTTATTCAAAATAAAAAATGTAAAAAATATAATTTTTTTCGTATACTCTGTAATATTCCCCCGCAATTTTGTAAGGTAAACTAATAATTTATAATCATTGCTTTGCAGCGAAATATCTTCTCTTAAATTATATACATAGGTATGTATAAATATTCACGTATTCAACATTTTGAGTATGCAGACTTTTTATGCTGGTATATTCATTTATGCTAA
>NW_023458563.1:6864784-6912355 GCF_013731165.1 Rhagoletis pomonella | reverse complement strand
CAAAATATGAAAAAATATCAAAATATTCGCCATAAAAAGGTGTTTGCATTGTTCAACTTTGCATTCTACTTTTGGTTGAATGGCCTTTCAACTAATCGCTTTCAACAAAGTTGGTCGCCAGCCAACATTTAGCCATTCAACTTTTTTTTCGTGCAACCCTGCGTTGAGTTGAACGCAATTGTTGTACGCAAAGTTGAATAATGCAAACACTGCTTTAGATTCTATAGAATTTTTAAAGTCCTGCAGTTCCATTTTTAAGAAGTGTTTAAACTTTTTTTTTGCCTAAGACAATGAGAAACCCATTCAGAACCTTAAACCAAAATTTCAAAAAAAAATCGGCACAGCTGATCTTGAGCTTTGCGAACAGAAAAAAACGGCTTTCAAAATATATATTAGTATAGATAGATAACTCGACTCCAGCGCTCCCTAGCTGACAAATTTTTCGCACAAATGTTTTCCCGAAATCGGACTGTAAATACGATTTTTAATAATAAGTTGATCCCAACGGCACCTATCGGGGTTTTCTCTCCGTAAGATTTTTCCTTGGGCAAAGACAAACACAACTAAAGAAAAGTCTACTTAAATCGGACAATCCGTTCTCGAGTTATGGGGTCATACGTTTTACGCAACTTAGTTTTATTTATATAGAGATATAGATATACATTTTTAAATAATTGGCGACCCTCTTCAAAATTATCACTTCTGGTTAAGAGTGCATTTAATTTAATTAATTAAGGCATTTAACTTTCATTCCCTGAATGCGTTGTAATATTTTAGTCAGTATATATTTAAGTCCCAAAAATTGTAAGCGGGGGGCAACCCTATCAAAAAGTTTTTATTTTTACCTCAAGCAGTGAAGCTTTCCTCCAAAATGGTGTTTCAATCATTTCATTTGATAAAGTGTTATGGAAGATATGGCGCTTTATTGACCGGATACAGTGCATTCATCTTTTTATAACGTTATATTTTTAATAAATGACTAAATTTGAACAACTTGACTATTTTTCGCATGTACGCGAGCTGGTCCCCTTCAAAATGAGATATCATTCATTAAATTTGATAAAATATTAAAGGAGATATCGTTTGGTAGAAAAATACCTTTTAGAAATAAGTATATAGATAAATAATTATTTGATATTTCTGGATTTATTGGATATTGGAAAATAAATATATGTACTTATGTAAGTTTAAAGTACTTGGAACTCTACCGGATAATCTAATGCAGTTATATTAAAGCACTCCTCTACTCTGTTTAGGCAACAAATTCTCCACAAGAATCCCAGAGAGGAACGAGTGGGAAAGGACGACAGACCTGAACCCAGGGTATACGGCCATATATACAGATGGTTCCAATCTTAAAAAAAGTGTGGGTAGCGGGATCTACCTTATCAACTCGCGCTAGATTTCAGTTTTCGCTTACCGGACCATTGTAGCGTTTTTCAAGCAGAATTAAATGCCATAATGGAGGCGGCTCGGTGGCTTATAACCTCCGCCCCTCCTGGAAGGTCTATTGCTATCTATTCTGACAGCCAGGCTGCTATCAAATATCTCAATTCTAACGAAGCAACGTCCAAAGTAGCCATAGAATGCAGGAAGACTCTCAACCTGTTGGCATCAAAATGCTCCTTTACTATTGTATGGGTCCCTGGGGGGGCTGGTGCCGCGTGACGAGTCATCCGCGGGAGGAATGGTGTACTTTCAATCGTCTTTTATCTCTGATAGGGACTGTGATAGCCTCTTTCGCAGCTCGCAGTGTACGCGAGTGGTTCCTCTTCGCGTAGGTAATATACACGCGACAACTTTACCATCTTCACTGTTACTAAAACGAAATTACTAGTTTTGCCCTTTCCAGGGTATTTTCATATTTGCACTGCACTTATTGTTCCACTTGGAGTCCTTTCTTGTACCTATATGTACCTTTCGTGTCCTCGATTTCACTTACCATCTGCTCTCTCTGAAGTCTTTTCTCGCACTTTTACTTTCTGATCTCTCTTTGAAGACTTTTCTCACAGTCTTACTTTCAGCTCTCTCTGGAGGCTTTTCTTAAAACTTTACCACATTTAACCTTCACTGTTTAGTCTAGTCCTGTCTTAGTCTTGTCCCTGCTCGGGCGCAATTTGTGACATACTCCGGGTAATGCTGAGGTATGCTCATCGGCTGTCGGGTTCTCCAGAAAAATTATAAGTCTTCGTTTTATGTTTATAGCAAACCACGAGTCAAACGGACCTCAGATTCCATTCAGCGAGTTGAAATACATGTCGGTAGTGAAGAAAGGTGGTGCCAATCTTGGTACCGCTATTCCGATCACAATGAATTTGACAGAATCGCTGTTTTGTCTGACGCCACACTTGCGCAACTTGTTTACGTTTCTCTTGAAAAATTTCTTCTTCTTCTTCTATTTTTGCTCGCGTTTTGGAATTTTTCTCTTGCAGCTGCACTAGTTTGACGTCACGCAAAAATTCTCTCTGATGGGCGCACTCTTGTATTCTATCATTCTTGTGTTGGTAGTAGAGCCGTAAAAGTAACGAAATTTCGGATACCCGTATGTATTCGTTGCTAATCCAATCAACACCCGTATCATTCGTATCGTTACTTTACTCGTTACTTTTGATACAAGCACTTGTACCTCACAAGAATCATCGCATCAAATCTTGCAGCGTAAGGAAATGTTCGTTCTTCCATATGCATACATGTACATACATATATACATATGTATAACGCAAAATATTTTTGTATCGATTCAAACAATTTGATACAATCAAGGACTTCTACCCAGTGATGGAAAAGTAGGCAGAATAGTGCCATTTTTGGCCCTTACATTCTCAGAGGCACTTTTGGTACAATTCATCCTGTTTTGGCACAATCATAAAATATAGAAGTTTAGTATAAAATGCCAATATATAACAAAAAAAAAAGGCGTGAGTACTAGGTACTCATGTAATTTGATGTGTATACATATACGAACAGCAAAGCATAAAAGTACGTTTACATATAAATATAATCTCAATCAAAGCTCGGTAGCTGTCAAATTGGTTGTGCTTGTTATTCACACAACTCGAGGAAAAGTTAAACTTCTTCTCTGTGCCACCGTGGTCACTTTGTTTTGCAGCACATATTAGGCCATTTAAATATATTTATAACTGAATATTTTATTAAAAATACCTTTACAAACCTATTTTCCTTACTAGCGTCATTTTTTGTTTACTATAATATTTGAAATTCCTCCTCTTCTTCGCAAGTATAATCGATAAAACGAAGTTGCACACCAAAAAGTTATCGGTTTAATCTGAGATATTTTTAATTATAATTCTGCATGGCTAATCTCTTTTTCTAATAACAGATTAGAGAGTTAAGCTCGAAAATTAGGATAATCTTTTTATATGTAAAGCTATTATTAAGCGATTCAGTTACATACATACAAATGTAGGTTAGGTTAGAAATTAAACATTAATTTCACTTAAGTTTATTAATTTTTCTGATTTAATTTGTTTATTCATTTTCATTTTTAATTATTTTAATACGTGAAATTATCGGTATGATTGATAAAATATACTTGTATATACTTGTGACTCAAGGGCGTTAAAATATCTTGGAAACACCGCATCAGTTATTGTTTTTAAGCCTATAGTTTGAGCATTTCTATTTGTATATATTCCTAAATTTACCAAAATAGACTACTAAACCTATGCCTAAAACCATCTACGAATATCAAAACCAGGGCATGAATCACGTATGACGACATTCGTCTGAACGATATCGTGTCGAGATTGTCTTGCTTCATAAAAATCAAAAATTGTTTGATCGTTTGTGCGATATCGTCAACTCGATTCCAGTTTTGCTTCACGTAACAGTAACTGTAGCCGTCATCGATTCGCCAACAGTTAGCGAGTGGCGAAACGAACGAATACAAACTCGCTATCGTCTCTCCGTGCTAGATAACTTTGTTGTTGCTTTCACATGCAAAATTTTTCGTTAAGCGACCGGAACTCAAACATAGCAAGCAGCGAAGTGGCGAATCGATGACGGCTATTAACACGTAACCGCAACACAAATGCATAAATCAGTGTTTTGACAACATCGTTTTGTCAGTATCGTTTGAACGACTATCGTTTCAAAGTTACGTGATTCATGCCCAGTTGCAACAAATGAGTCCATACATATTTATGTACATACATAGGTACAAAGCCGTATGCATGTGCGGAGTTTAAATAATCGGAAGTAATAATCAATTGAAGCGAATTTCCTCTTACTATGCATATGCCTAAATGTATGCAACCATTTGGCAAGCAAACACAGGGTGCTTCTAATGAAAATAAAAATTTTATGCTGAAATACACATCCCTTCGAAATTTTGTGCTGGGATATGCGTTACAGCTTCGCAAATTTTACCCCTACCGAAACCAAAGATGTATACACATCAAAAATTACATACCACATTATAGATTAAAAAATTGCAAAATTGAAAATTAAAAGCACTTACAAATTAAAATAAGGGCTGCGAGAATTATTTGCAAACCGCTGAATTCTGGTGTGAATATGCAGTACGAAAAGTAAGTTTTCGCCACAATAAGCTTTTAATTCAGAATTTTTGGAAAGATTCTAAGTTCGCAGTTTTATATTTTATTAAATGAAAGTGCCAGTTTCTGCAATATCCCGATGATTTTTGATATTTTTTTCTGACGGTGTCATACATTTTGATCCATTTAAAAAAATTTCGAACACACTTTATATGGAAAAAATGCATAACATCGAAAACTTGGAATCTCCCTAAAAATTCTGAATTCAAAGTATTTTGTTGCGAAAACCTGCTGAGTTTTTTTAATTTTTGTACAAAGTTTGAAATGACGATTTGTGTACATTTATTGTGTTTATTAAATTATGAATTAGACTTTTATTTAAAATCAATTAAAAAATAATCAGTGAAAATAAT
Organism: Rhagoletis pomonella; assembly: GCF_013731165.1. NCBI lineage: Eukaryota > Metazoa > Arthropoda > Insecta > Diptera > Tephritidae > Rhagoletis > Rhagoletis pomonella. The sequence goes on along the minus strand of NW_023458563.1, from coordinate 6,907,425 downwards.
AAGCGAAACTGGTCAAAATGTCTTACTGCCATTATTTCGCATATATGTAGGTACATACATATGAGTGTAAGAATGTCAGAATAGCTGTACTTCGGAGTATTTTCCTTTCTTAATTGGAATTCTGTGTAATTATACTATGAATTTATGTTTTATGTCTAATAGGTCTGACTCGCGAATCAACTGTGTATGTGTTCACTCACCTTTCGACTACACACGGTTGAGTCGTTCAGAGTCATACCAGAGTCATGTCGGTGTAACTAACACATATTTATTTTTACTTAACACATCCAAACCGACTCCCGATTCAGACGCACCGTGTATGCCGCTTATAAAGAATCCCTCATAACAGTGATTTACTGTAATAATTTAGTTAATTAATAATTTTTATATTAAGAAATAATTATTATAAAAGAAATTTAATTTTGTGGCACTTTCATATTCTTTCCGGCACAATTTTTGAAGACCATTAGGCACATTTGGAAATTCTATCCCTGCTTGTACCTCACACGAATCATTGGTGTTGTATTGATTGACGTTGATGGTGCATATACGGAACATGCGAGTAACGAGATTCGGTACTACAATTACCGAGAGTAAAGATTCGGTACTACAAGCACTTGTACCTCAGAAGAATCATCGCACCGATTCTTGCAGCGTAAGCAAATGTTCGTTCATACATATACATACATGTACATATATACATATGTATACACGCAACATAGTTTCCCTGTAGTCAAATGTACTAATTGTAAACTACCTCACAACTAGTATGAACCGCACGCCCAACTAGTCAGCCAACTATCTTTTTTCCATGCAATCAACTGGTATTTTTAACATGGGGATGTCCTACGAGATGGCAATTCTCAGATTTCGGCCAGAAATATACCAGTCTCATACTAGTTCAAAATAGACAGAAAAGTAGTAGTCAAATTATGGCCCAAAACCTCTACTTTGGAAGTAAAAAAAATAAAATGAATTCATGAATATACAATAAAAAACTTTTGATTAAGTACACTTTAATTTATTACACATTTTTATTTAGCAGCCTTAGATTTGCCAATAATTAGTGTTACATTTTTTGAGTGTTAATTAAAAGGAAAAATAAATACATAAATATTTCACACTTTCGAACATAAATTTAAATGCATTTTTCATTAAATATTATAAAAAGTAAAAGCTTTCAGGTACAATAAATACTACATTTTTATCTTTTTTAATAATATTGAATATGGAAAAGAAAACATTTTAGTTAAAAATAAAGCGAATACTCATATAATCACAAGTGTTTATTCATATCGCCCGCATATAGCCGATTCGGCCGATGACGGCTGCAGTGTGCGCGTAGCGTTACTGTTTCGAATAGAAAAAAAGTTATAGCCGCTTTCGTGGGCAAAGGACTGAGACACGCTAGAATGTATTTAATAGATTTAAATTGAATTTGCTCTTGTTACCGTCAAATGACATGCTAAATAGTACAAAGGTACATTATTACCTGCTCCTGACATTATTTTGTGTTACCGGAATTAGTGAAAGTGGATTTTGTGAAATTGGACCCTTGGAACATTGTATTATTAATACTATGACAGAGAACACGCAGTATACGTCGCATGAATATGCCGATATTCACCTAATTTACGGTGAAGCCTGCTGTAATGCCAGAGCTGCTCAAAGACTCTAGCGGAGCGATACCCCAATCGTCGGCATTCGGGTCGTGAAGTATTCGCCCGGACCCATAGAGAAATATATGAAGGTAAGTGATTTTTACACCTTTCCTGTTTGCTTGCTTGTTAACTATCAGTTTTCACTTTTTAAGGTCGCATACCTGGAAGGCGTGGCGACGAAACAGGACGTCCTGCAACGGTAGATGTTGAAGTTGTGTTAGAGGAAGTGGAACTAGGTCCATCGACTTCAGTGAGATTGATGGAAAGACGGACGCGAATACCAAAAACTACAGTTCACAAAGCTTTAAAATACGATTGATTTCACCCCTACCACATTCAACGTGTTCAGGCTCTACAAGAAAGAGATTACCTGTCGAGGGATAGATTTTACCGTGAAATGTTGCGAATGCATGAATCAGACCCCAACTTTTTTAACAAAATAATTTGGAGCGATGAATCATCATGCAAACGTTATGGTTATTTTAATTTACATAACCTTCACAGTTGGTTCATAGACAATCCTCACGAAATGAGAGAAGATCGTTCGCAGTACCGGTACAAAATAAATTTATGGTGCGGTATTTTTAATTGTCAGATATTGGGACCTGTGGAACTGCCGCCAACGCTCAACTCTCACAGAGTTCCTTAGAGTTCCTTCAGGAACGGCTTCTAACTCTTTTAGAAGATGTACCCTTAAACCTGCGGCGAAGACTATGGCTGCAAAATGACGGGTGCCCTGCTCACTATGGGCGTGAAGTAAGAGCTCATTTAAACAAAACTTATCCTCGCCGATGGATTGGACGATACGGGCCAATCACGTGGCCCGCTCGATCGCCAGACCTGAATCCATTAGATTTTTTCTACTGGGGCTGTCTTAAGGACAAAATTTATTCAAAAACAATTCAAAACTAAAAGCATTTGCGGAAAAAAATAAATGGAGCTGCTTCTGAGATAGCCGAATTGAGTTTAAGATCTCAAAAAGCGTATTTTCTTAAAATGTGCCGAGCTTGTATTAGAGCATATTTTATTATAAATGAATAAATTTTTCTTCAAACAACTCATGTATATTTTATTTCACGTGAACCCATCCTTCACAAAAAATATTGATAGATATAGCCCTTGTTATAGACTCTAGTCCAAATTCCGGTAAGTATCATAAAATAATGTCAGGAACAGGTAATAATGTATCTTTGTACTATTTAGCATGTCATTGGTCGGTAACAAGAGGAATTTAAATTAAAATCTATTAAATACGTTCTAGCGTCCTTTACCTGAAATCTTTATTAAATGAGCAATTTTTTTGTGTAATGTAAAGATATAGCTCAGTACCTTTTTTTCACCAGAGATAGTCAAAGTTGAGGAAGAAAATATCAAAAATTAAAAATCCCAAAATAGTCCTAATTACATGATGGTTCCTTAATATATTTTAACTACATTGCATTTGAGTATGGAGAAGCAACTATCCGGAAGTATTTTACATAAAAAATTTACTAAGTATAGCCTGGTTTGTAGATGCAGTTAAAGAAAATACATGAAAAGGCACGATTTTTTTAAATCAAAAAAAGTAAATATTTCAAAAACGGTGACACTTTTGCCTGAAAATTTTTTGTTTATCAGGGAGCTCAATTTTTAATTGTGAGAGCCCGCCCATCGACCGACAATTGCCGCACAGCACACTAGTCGAATAAGACCAGCTCTTGTTAAAAATTCTGGGTTCAGTAAAAAAGATTGGTGCATATTATTAGATAATGAATCCGTTAACGCGAAAGATAAAGTCAAATATCATTTCTCGCAGCACTTTAGCTTATCGTTAATCTCAAACTTATCTATTTTAAAGAAAATTTTAATTGTTCTCTTGATAATTGCACTGGCCTATAGTCAAAAGATGTAAAGAACAGCATTAATATAGCTGGCGTGCATTTAGGTCGCTGCTTCCAAATATTCTAATCTTTTTTTTTAATATTAGCTATAGTTTGCGAATTTTTGCAAATTTAGGGACAATTTAATAGAATAGCCATTATTTTCCACCATCGTGGAAAAAATTTGTTTATGCAAATGAGTATGGAAACACTGAACAGGCACAACTTCTAGAAACACTAATTAGTTTACTTAGTTTTGATGCATACAATATAAAAACTGCAAATATGGGAAAATTACAAAAAATTTGTTTTACAATTTTTTATTTTAAAATAATTGGTTTATAATCTGAACGATTTTCATCATATTATTATCATAAATGAGTAACAGTAAGTCTCGCCTTCAATTTGTTAATTATTACGTACTGATCGAGTAACATTTACCAAAGTTATATCGAAAAACTTAAGTGAATTTTCAGTTTTTTTTCTAAAAAAAATGTATCTTCAATTGTATAAATAACCTTTAAATGAAAGAACCGGATTACAGAAGGGAGTGACTTTTTTCGTTCAAGCTGAGTGCAAAGCAACATCGTCCAATTGGAGAGTCCTCAAAAGGATTTCGCAGGATATGTTAAAGACTATTGCATTTACCTACAGATACTTTTTCACATAATGGAATTAACTAAAATATTTATGTATATCTAAACACGTCCCCTACTTTAGTATAATGGCAAATTTAGAAACCGCGAAAAATGTGCTTCTTCGTCGACTAATGAAACCATTCCGCACCAGTTTTCAAGACTGCATAAATGTACTTAAAATGGGCGTTTCTCACCCTAATTGTGTTATGCTAATGTATGTAAATACTTATATGTTTGAAACTACTGTTAACTTATCAAACGATTCCTAATCTTTGACAATACATTCATTCACCACGATCTTGAAAACTGACCAAATCGGCGTGACCAAGTCCATGGTCATTTTAATATTATAAAAACAGCCGAAAACATTAAAACGTTTGAAATAAATCTCGTCTCACTTTTTTGTATTTTTCACTTGGTTGCTGAAGTAATGAAGAATTGAAAATTCTAGTTTTTGTAAATTTTATCTTAATATCTAAAAAACGTGTAGACTTATTGAAAAATGATAATTGAACGTGAGGTACTAAATTTAATAGCCCTTAGTTTGATATATCTCGGCCAAACACTAACATATGTGCAAGCGCCTATCTATTATTATTATTAATTTGATATATCATCCTGTTTATTACAATAACGCATTCCATAGATATTACAAGCCAAAAGTTCATTTTCAAAATTCATTCACTTTGATTCAATTACGCGGGCTAAAGATAAGTTTTAATAAATAAAAAAATTACTATTACCATGCGGTCAAATGACTTTTATTTTCCCCAATACAAAATCGACCCAGCCTAATACATATGTATAGATGACATAATATCTCTGATCTAATATTTTTCGTGTAAAATACCGTAAAAATGTCAAACAGCAAAATCACTTTCTGATGTGAGAGTAAAACGTGGGTAACAGCAAAAAGTATGGGAACAAAAAAGCATCGAGTAATATCTTGCAACTTCATTTTCTTGACAACTCTCAAAAAATCGCACTCATTTACATGATTTTGGAGTACGGAATCGTTTTTCCTGTAAATTCCTGCAAGTTCGTGTAAAAAGCTGTAAGTTCATTGAGTACTGGATCAGAGCTAATACAAGATTGCACAAAGGGAAGACGAGAGTATGAAGAAATGCCGAACAAATGAATTTAGCTTCCCATTTTGCAAACAAAAGATAGTATGCTATATGTATTCATGACTTTGACGTAAACATAGCGACAGATGATATTCCTAAAAGAAAAGCTAAATTTAGGAATATATACAAATAGAAATGCTCGGCACCCTGAAATTGTGCATATGGAAACTGTGCATACGAAATAATGCATATGAAAAAAACCGAAATAATGCATACGAAAAAAACCGAAATAATGCATATATGCACAGTTTCGGTTGAAAACCGAAATAATGCATATGAAAGAAAACCGAAATAATGCATATATGCACAGTTATAATGCATATGAAAAACCCGAAATAATGCATACATGCACACTTTCGCTTGAAAACCGAAATAACGCATATGAGAAAAACGAAGTAATGCATACATGCACAGTTTCGGTTGAAAACCGCAATAATGCATATTAGAAAAACCGAAATTATGCATATGCACTCTTTCGTTTGAAAACCGAAATAATGCATATGAAAAACCAGAAAAAATGCATACATGCACACTTTCGCTTGAAAACCGAAATAACGCATATGAGAAAAACGAAGTAATGCATACATGCACCGTTTCGGTTCAAAACCGAAATAATGCATATGACAAAAACCGAAGTAATGCATACATGCACAGTTTCGACTCAAAACCGAAGTAATGCATATGACAAAAACCGAAATAGTGCATACATGAAAACGAACTCCTTCGCTTAGGGATTATAACCCTTACTAAGTAGAATTCTCCTTTCTGTGTTGCCGGAAAAGGGGGCCGGAAGTATTTTTTGCGCAGAACTTCGTTCTGCATAGGCGGCCTTCGGCCGCGCTTAGGGACTATAACCCTTACTAAGTAGAATTCTCCTTACTGTGTTGCCGGAAAAGAAGGGCGGAAGTATTTTTGCGCAGAACTTCTCTCTGCGTAGGCGGCCTTCGGCCGCGCTTAGGGATTATAACCCTTACTAAGTAGAATTCTCCTTTCTGTGTTGCCGGAAAAGGGGGCCGGAAGTACTTTTGCGCAGAACTTCTTTCTGCGTAGGCGGCCTTCGGTGGCGCTTAGGGATTATAACCCTTACTAAGTAGAATTCTCCTTTCTGTGTTGCCGGAAAAGGGGACCGGAAGTATTTTTGCGCAGAACTTCTTTCTGCGTAGGCGGCCTTCGGGCGCGCTTAGGGATTATAACCCTTACTAAGTAGAATTCTCCTTTCTGTGTTGCCGCAAAAGCGGACCGGAAGTATTTTTGCGCAGAACTTCTTTCTGGGTAGGCGGCCTTCGACCGCGCTTAGGGATTATAACCCTTACTAAGTAAAATTCTCCTTTCTGTGTTGCCGGAAAAGGGGGCCGGAAGTACTTTTGCGCAGAACTTCTTTCTACGTAGGCGGCCTTCGGCCGCGATTAGGGATTATAACCCTTACTAAGTAAAATTTTCCTTTCTGTGTTGCCGGAAAAGAAGGGCGGAAATATTTTTGCGCAGAACTTCTCTCTGCGTAGGCGGCCTTCGGCCGCGCTTAGGGAATATAAACCCTACCTAATTAGAATTCTCCTTTCTGTGTTGCCGGAAAAGGGGGCCGGAAGTACTTTTACGCAGAACTTCTTTCTACGTAGGCGGCCTTCGGCCGCGCTTAGGGATTATAACCCTTACTAAGTAAAATTTTCCTTTCTGTATTGCCGGAAAAGAAGGGCGGACGTATTTTTGCGCAGAACTTTTCTCTGCGTAGGCGGCTTTCAGCCGCGCTTAGGGATTAACACCCTTACTAAGTAGAAGTAAATTATTCATATTAGAAAAAACGAAATTATCCATATGCACACTTTCGTTAGAAAACCGAAATAATGCATATAACAAAAACCGAAATAATGCATGCATGCACAATTTCAGTTCAAAACCGAAATAATGCATATGGCGAAAACCGAAATAAAGCATACATGCACAGTTTCGGATGAAAACCGAAATAATGCATATGTGAAAGACGAAGGTATGCATACATGCACAGTTTCGGTTGAAAACCGAAATAATGCATATAACAAAAACCGAAATAATGCATGCATGCACAGTTTCGGTTGAAAACCGAAATAATGCATATGAAAAACCCGAAGTAATGCATACATGCACAGTTTCGGTTGAAAACCGAAATAATGCATATGAGAAAATACCGAAATTATGCATATGCATACTTTCGTTTTAAAAGCGAAATAATGCATATGAAAAAAAAACGAAGTAATGCATACATGCACAGTTTCGGTTTAAAACCGAAATAATGCATATGGTAAAAACCGAAATAAAGCATACATGCACAGTTTCGGTTGAAACCGAAATAATGCCTAATGCACAGTTTCCATATGCGCAATTTCGGTGCCCCAAATGCTCAAACCACAAGCTCAAAAACAGTAATTGATGCGGTGTTTTCAAGATATTTTAACGCCCTTGAATCACAAGCATCGGCGTAGCCAGAATGAAATTTAGGGGGGGGGGGGCGGGGCTCGACCCTATTAAGCTGGCATTTCGGGGTACTATTTTATATATATAAGGAAAATTTGAAAGTTAGGGGGGGCTCGACCACCCCCTGCCCCTACCTGGCTACGCCCATGATCAAAAGTACCATATTTTATCAATCATACCGATATTTTCATGTACTAAAAGAATTACAAATGACAATGAAAAAAATAAATAAATCAGCAAAATGAATAAATTTATGTAACTGATTCGCCTAATAGGTTCACATATAAAAATATTATCCTCATTTTCGAGGATTTTCTTTACGGACCAATGTTGAAGTTGCAAGATCATAGAAGAATATTACGCACGCTTGGCAGAGATCTCACAGGTGAAAATAAGACCATCGGTAAAACTCATGACATCGAAAGGGATTAGTATTCCATATGGTATCACAGAGCTACTATTCTTGGCCTATGTGTGAGAAGGATTCTGCTCCTTGTTCGTTTCAATTTAAACTAAAAATGTTTACTTTACAGACCGCTTTTGCTTTTAAACGCTATTTTTGTAGTGGCCAACGCAAAAGATCTTATTAGGCGCTGCGAAGCAAGCGGGCATTGGGTTAAAATATAATTAAATATCACAATATGTGTAGTACAAAGAAGTGAACATGGTGGCACTGAGAAAAGCTTAACTTTTCCTCCAGTTGTGAGAATAACAAGCACAACCAATTTGGTAGCTAACGAGTTTTTATTGAGATTATATTTATATATAAACGTACTTTTATGCTTTGCCGTTCGCATATGTTTACACATCAAATTTCACGCCTATTTTTCAAAGCATAGTAGCTACGAAAGCACTAGTTGTGAAAAAAATTACAAACCGATCGAAAAATATTGTACGTTTCCTTAGATAAATTTGAATAAAAAAATAACCCTAAAGCCTCATGAACTGAGAAGCCATTTTTAAAAGTCTGCTCCATTGAATTTTGTATTTTTCTTGCAGCTTTCAACACTTCTTCTGGAGACTTTGATGTTATCAATTCTTAACTCTTCTCCTTTTGGTTCTGCAGGAGGCGTCTTTATAACCAACATTATGTATTTCCCTGCTTTTATTGGCTCCACATGCTCATCTTGCTTTTGAAAGCTTAATTCTGTGTTCAGCCAAGCACAATTCCTCCATTTAAATACGCATTTACTGCGGTGGCTCTCCGACCATTTTTGTGAGAGTTTGGTAACCAGTAAGCCAACTTTTTTGTCATCAAAATTAATTCCTTTTTCACATTTTCCTTTCAAGAACTTTAGGAAGGTTTTTATTTAGTTTTGTCGATCCAAATTTTTTGAAGTGAGCTACACATTAAAAAGTTCAAAGTTTTTTTTTATTGAAGATGGCACTGAGAAAAGGTCAATATAATGTGAGATTGCTGCTTCTTGCAACTGAAAATTTCTGAACGTAATTAATATATTTGCACCTCGACTTGGTATAACAAATTGAAAATGAAGTCTCCGAAACTTTTTAATAATTACCCAAAAAGTTGTTTAACACAACAAATCTTTAATTTCAATTTATTGGTAATATTTAAATAACAGTTACCCGTAAATTTCAAATTCCAAGTAAAAAAAACAACGTTGGCGGACTCTAAATATGTATTAAAAACTGGTAATCAATCGGATTGGCTTGTTTTACCTCCACACGCGTAGAAAAATCAACAAAATGACAATTTCTTACAATTTATTTATTTTTTTTGTTGCATCTACTTTAAACTCGTCCCATAACCGCAAATATGAACTTTTAGCAAAAATTCTTCCTGATTTGGGTTAGTTGGATATTTTGCTAAGTATCTGCACAACTACTTTTTTAGAATTAGTGCATCCCTTTTTTTATTTTTGGCCGCAGTAGTCCCATTTGCGCCCCCTTACTAAGATTATGAATCCGCAAGTGAGTCTGTTTTTTTGTTATAAAGCATTCTCATTGAGCCATTAACTCGTGTTTATGGGCCATTTTGGAGTTTAACGCTTAACTCTACTCTTAAACTCGGAGTTTACCATACAACAAATTTCGTTAAACTCTCCTTAAACACCACTTTTATTTGGAGTTTATGCGAATGCAACCCTTTTTTTTACCCGATTTGGTTTGTGTCTTTGACAATTCAAACCTACAACCAACTTGCCGACAGTTGATCTGTTTCCGTACTGCAGGATCTAATCAGAATTAGTCCGAGGTCGTTTTGTACACTTAAGTCAAGAATATCAACAATCTAGCGATGCAGAAACCAATAATGTGGATCGGTAGAACTTTTTGTGCTATCTTACGAAAATCGGTAGAACTTTTTGTGCTATCTGGCGAAAGTAAAATATAAAGAAGGTACCAATGGTTAAAGTTAAATTTTCTGACTTTCTTTAAATATTAATATCTTCTGAACAACATAATCTAATAAAAAACTAATGACGTCAAAATAAAGGTCATTAATTTTTCTTTCATGTATGTGTATAATTTATATGCCATTTTATATTTTTAGTCCGGAAATACGAAAAAACAAAATAAAGTAAAAATATATTTTTTAAATGGCGTTTATATAAAATTAGTTCTAAAACTGGTTATAGTATATACGTCGCATAAAAGGCAATTTAAATGCAATTTATGTTGAAATAAGCATCACTAATTTTTTAATCGGTTAAGTAGTTTACGAGATATTAAACACATAAAAAATTGATAAGTTGAACTTTAACCTCCTTTATTGGCTTTAATTTTTATTTGCACGCTTCCAGTGTTTTAGACGTACGCACACTCCGAGGGCAACATCGACTCGAACCACTATCTTGTTGCAGCCAAGATACGCACCTGCCTCTGTGCAGCAAAAAATGTGCTCCCAAATATACAAGGAAAGCTTAACGTCGAAAAGCTGCAATCAAAACAGACAGCCAGCGCTTTCGCTACTCGACTCTCACACCTGCTCTCAGAGAGAACTCTTCAACAAACCGACATATGCGAGCAGTGGAATCACATTTCCCGCTCATTAGGTACCGCCGCCGAAGAGGTAGTCGGATTTCAGCGAGCCCGATAGAACAACTGGTACGATGAGGAGTGTCAGGAAGCTGTAGAGAAAAAAGATGCCGCGTACAGGGCCACGCTGCGACCGGTCGCAACGCACGCTATGTGGGACCGCTATAGGGATCTGAAGAGGGAAACGAGACGTATTTGCCGCAATAAGAAGAGAGAGGTCGAAATACGTGAGTGCGAAGAGCTTGGATTGCTGGCCGACAGGAAGAATGCCCGAAAATTTTACCAGAGAGTTAGGCAACTTACGGAAGGTTTCAAGACCAGGACGCACTCCTGTAAGAATAATAATGGTGACCTAGCAACCGATGTCCAGAGCGTACTTGAATTATGGAGAGAACACTTTTCCGCCCTACTAAATGGTAGCAGCACGGAAAGTTGTGGAGAAGAAGAACCCGAGCCCGCAGTCGATGATGACAACTCTTGTGCATGCATCAACTCTTGTGCAGAATATGGTCAGATAAACGCATGCCCGACGACTGGAATTTAATTGTGCTCTGCCCAATCCACAAGAAAGGTGACCCTGCCATTCGCGCCACCTACCGCGGGATCAACCTTCTAAGCAAAGGTTACAAGGTCTTATCGAGCGTATTGTATGAAATACTGAAGCCCGCCGTCAATAAACTATTTGGCCCTTATCAGTGTGGCTTAACACCTGGAAAATCCACCATAGATGAGGTATTCACAATACGCCAAATCTTGGAAAAGACCCGCGAGAAAAGCATCGACACTCACCACCTATTTGTCGGCTTTAAAGCCGCTTTTGTCAACAGTCAAAGTAGTTGCTTATACGCCGCTATGTCTGAATTTGGCATCCCCACAAAACTCATACGGCTGTGTAAAATGAAGTTGAGCAATACCACCAGCGCCGTCAGAATTGGGAAAGACCTGTCCAAGCTGTTCGCCACCAAACGGGGTTTCAGACAGGGCGACGCCCTTTCATGTGACTTCTTTAATCTGATGTTGGAGAAGATAATAAGAGCTGCAGAACTCAACCGCTCAGGAACAATTTACTAAAAGAGCGTGCAATTGCTGGCTTATGCCGATGACATCGACATCATCGGTAACAAAAACCGCGAAGTCTGTTCTGCCTTTTCCAAGTTGGATAAGGAAGCAAAGCGAATGGGTCTGGTGGTAAACGAGGACAAGACGAAGTATCTCCTGTCATCAAACAAACAGTCAGCACATTCGAGCCTTGGCACCCACGGCACTGTTGACAGTTACAATTTCGAGAAAGTAGAGAATTTCGTTTACTTGGGAACCAGGTTTAACACCGATAATAATGTCAGCATTGAAATCCGACGCAGAATCACTCTTGCCAACAAGTGCTACTTTGGACTGAGTAGGCAATTCAGGAGTAAAGTCCTCTCTCGACGTACGAAAACCACGCTCTTTAAGTCACTCATCATGCTCATGCTGCTATATGATGTAGAAGCATGGACAATGACAACATCCGATGAGGCGGCTCTTGGAGTGTCCGAGAGAAAGACGATGGAACGATGAGCTGTATGAGCTTTACAACGACATGGACATAGTGCAGCAAATTAAAATACAGCGGCTCCGCTGGCTTGGTCATGTCGTTCGAATGGACACCGACGCTCCAGCTCTGAAAGTATTCAACTCAGAACCCCGCTGGTGGTAGCAGAGGAAGAGGGAGGCCCCCACTGCGATGGAAAGATCAGGTGGAGAAGGTCTTGGCTTCTCTTGGCGTTTCCAATTGGCGTCAGTTGGCACAGAAGAGAAATGACTGGCGTGCTTTGCTGAACTCGGCCAAAATCGCTTAAGCGGTTACAGCGCCAAAAAAGAAGAAGTAGAAGAAATAAGTTTGGTAGGGTTGGAATTGGCGTAAAAAGTTCTATAGATCCTCATTTCTTGCTTTTTAATAGCTAAACGGTTGGTGTTCTAGACTTATGTGTGTGTGTGTTAACTCTTGTAGTGGGGGAACAGACTCAATGAGAATAAGAAAAAATTAACAAAAAAAAATGTCAAATTAAACTCTGAGTTGCTTAAACACCCCAATGCGAACGCTTGACAGTAGTTCATAAACTCAAAACGTAAAACTCGATTTAATGGCTCAATGAGAACGTAATATTACGCTTTCCCGCTTTAACTGCTCAACCGATAATCATGAAACTTTGTACAGCTGTCATTTAGACCAACTCGATTAGACGATGGGGATGTGGAACCTGACATACAAACTCCACTTTTCATACTGCATATCTCTGGAAGCAGAGGACTGATACTTGGTATGGAGTAGACATGTGCGCAAAACGCTTAGAAGTGTACAACACTGCCTTCGTCTCAAACGCGTGAATTGATTGTCATTGTCTTTGAAGTTGCGTGTACAGCAAATGCAGAGAATCTAGAAACAGCTATGCACAAAACCATTGTGCACTATTGAATAGTGTAAAGCAGACATGGGCACATTTGCCCCTATGGGCTTTTTTGCCCGTACGGGCAAGCGAGCCCATTTCGCGGGCTAGATCAGGGGAAAATCATGGGCAAACATGAAGGGGGCAACGAATCTTACCAATACACCTATACCAATGAGAGCCACTGCACACGCATTCTGGAGTAAAACGTACGCCACATACCCTCCCGTCATTTGAATAGCTCAACCTGTTAATCCTTAGTATTTACATTTTTAAGTTTGTTTATTTAATATTCATTAAATCCGATTTTAAAACTTTATACAGAGTTAAAAAAATTTCAATAAAGGGGTACAATAAAGTGCAAGTTTCAAGTGTCTGTAAAATAGCCAATACAAAGTATGCTCGAAAAAATTTTTACATGGAATAAAATGCGCAGCGCCGTCCATAAAGAATTAAAAAATTTCCAAAATCAGGGCTATTTTAGAGTCACTTGAAACTTGCACTGCAGGTCATTAGGATGGCACACTCCTATGGTGACCGTTTTTATAAACTCTTTCCAGCTCTCAAGAAAAACGAAAAAATCATATTAAATGCTGCCCAAGAAATGGAAAATAAATTCTCTTTTAAGTTTTAATTTGTAAAAAATTTTAAAATTGCATTTACCTGTAGAATATGCTATATTTAAAAAAATTTTATATTAAATAAACAAAAGGAAAACTGTAAATACTAAGGATGGAAAGGGTGTGTAATTCAAATGACGAGGAGTGTATATGAGCAGATGTGATCACTACCACAAGTAAACGCGTGCTAAAAGTGTGATTGTGTTAGTGTGCCAATCACGGTTGCCACATTTGGTCACTTGTGGCCAAAGTAGGTAACTTTTTGAGGGCTTGGTAACTTGGCAACTTTTTTTTTTTTATTTTAGTAACTTTTGATAAGTTTGCCGTGTATAAAGTCAGACTAAAAAAGTTGGATTAAATTTGATAAATTGTACTGTGGTTGTGTGTAGCTGTGACAACACTACCAAAAACAAGTGCATTGATCAGGCAACACAGAGCTCAGGAAAAACAACTAACCACATATTGAAGAAAAGTATCGCTGGGAAGTCTATGCATTAATTTATCACAGTGTAGGGCGCCTGTTACACGTCCAATATATATTGTGAGATTTGGATCGTGATCCATATTGATGGATTTCAAAATATTAATGGATCGCGCCAGAATGCTACATGTTCAATATTTATCGCGTCAGTATTTAGATGTTTTTGTGTTGAGAGGTTTAAAGTCCAATAGATGAAGCCTGGAAATCTAATCTAAATTTAGTGTTATTTTATTAAAAATTATCTATACTTTTTATTATATGTATGGTAATATCACATCTAATTTGTTCGAAATGCAACGCAAATTGCCGGGCCGCGAATTGATATCACGAAATATGCCACACGTTCAGTACTTATTGGCAGAATTTTGATCCATATATAGAGGAAATGAAAAAAAGAGGTTCGAACAGCAATTTGTGCGGTGAATTTGGGCTCTTTAGCGCTTCTGTATATGCATTTATGTTGTTTTTTTAAAAATTTTTTATTAATTTTTCTGAAGCTAAGATCCCGTTCAAAAGACAAGAGCTTAAAGCGCGTTTTTATGTAAAGTGTATTTTTACACGCGTGCGTTGCAAAAATAGCTATGTGTTGTGTTTTGTTTAACAAATTTTTGTTTATTCTTCTTTATTTGTACGTATACACAGATTGAATAAAAATGTATTTATATACGTACATATGTAATTGTATTATATGAGACCTTCAGCGCCAGAGTAGCTTAACTGACATTACAAAAAAAGTTTAGGTGCACTTTAAAATGCATTACCAGAACCAAAACGGTAATAGCCCGAGTCACGCCTTATGTAGCATCACGTAGGTGCAATAAAATTATTAGTAAAATCCCGAATTTATTTTTTATAGAACCTTCTTTCTCATATCGTCGCTACCATGTCAAACTATCGAAGGTGAAAATGAGTACTTTTCGGGAGAGCAAAGAAACTGTTATAAACAAGTAAGAAAGTCTAAGTTCGGGCAGAGCCGAACATTAAATACCCGGCGCAAGTATTAAATACATGTTTTTCCCCTTTCCGAAAGCTACCCCTATATGGTAAGTAAATTAGCGTCTTTAAATTTCGAAATATTGCCGTTTCAAGCATTTCTGAAATTTACCGTTATATGAAAAGCGGCCGTAATTTTAGTCCGATTTCAATAATTTTCAACGTTTTGCTTTTATGTGGCAAGAACAATAAAAATACCGAGTTTGGTACAAATTGATAGAACGGTTACCGATATACATATATGTGGTCATAAGTGGGCGGTGCCACGCCCATTTTCCAAAATTTAACCATAAACATATTTCTTGGTAAAGAATTGTTGTGAGCATCAATTTTGAATAAGTTAGCTTTAATATTTACTGATTTATCGAAGATTTCGTATTTCTCTAAATTACCCTTATATGGAATGTGGGCGTGGTTATTGTCCGATTTTAAAAATTTTCAGCCATTTGGTATGCTGTACCAAGGCGAACAACTGTGCGAAGTTTGGAAGAAATCGGTGCAGCGGTTGCCAAGATATACACATATAACTATATGTGGGCGTGGCTACGCCCATTGTTCAAAAATTTATAATATTCTTATTTTTCGTCTAAAAGTTATTGCAAATATCAATTTTGAGTGATTAATCGTAGTTACTAAAATATCGCAGTTTTCGTGTTTCTGAAAATTACCGTTATATGGGTGGTAGGCGTGGTTATTGTCCGATTTTGCCCATTTTCAATACCATCCGTCCTACGCCTGAAAGAAGTACACGTACCAAGTTTCGTTAAGATATCTTAATTTTTACTCGAGTTATCGTGTGCACAGACGGACGGACAGACGGACGGACGGACAGACAGTCACCGCTTAATCGATTTCTCTTTTCATCCTGATCATTTATGTATACACTTGTCTATATCTATCTCGATTCGTTTTGCCTGTTACAAACAACCGTTATGTGAACAAAGTTATAATACCCTTGTGCACAAGTGCGCTCGGGTATAAAAATGTTGTTGTCATTAGGAAAAAGTGTGCGATTTGACACTTTGTAAAGCCAGTATCTCCTGCTTCTAAGAAGACTCGGAGTTTGACGATTTGCCAATTTGCTATTTATTGTAACCATATCTTATTTAAAATATGTAAACAAGGTTTGTTTTTACAGTTCATTGTATAATAAAACGTTGTTTTTTACTTGGTAACTTTTTGGTAACTTTTTTTGTAAATTCTGGTCAGAAAATTTGTTGTCGTGTGGCAATTACGTTTGAATGACTTTGCGTTCTCTTTGTTACGCTCTCACATGTATAAGGGAGATCCAGAAAATAAAGGTCGCGCCATTCGCGGACCGCTAACCCTCTCTTCGTCGATTTGACAGCATCCACCCAATCGCTGACGTCATGAAATACTTTTGTTTACATTCATTGTTGCCATTGTTGTGCTTTTATTTTTAGTTTGAAGACACCAAATTAGAAAATCTTAAAAAAATTTTAGCAAAATTTATAGCAATCGTATGTGTGGTAAGCCACTTTACAAAAATGTTAACAAAATCATGGCACAGTCACATAAGCGACAACTAAATATGTGGCAGCACCTTTAATCATGCCAGAAGAAATCGACCGTCGTGCAAGAAACATTGATTTTTATTAATTTGAATCGGCATCTTTACAATAAAATTATGTATGTATATAAAGCCCATAAAATACACCAATAAAAATTTGGTGCTTTTTTCTAATTCAAAACTTGGCAATACTGCATTTCTAAATTCACAATATCCGATAGCGATATATCTAACAAAAAATATCGATATATTGAATATCGGAAATATCGAGAACGAAATGGCTAATAAAGATATTTTTTTTGCGCACCACGTAGGCGAATAAGCATAAATTCAATTAGCGAAGTTACTTTGGATAAGATGCACTATAATTGGGGTATTCACAAAAGTGTCGTAAGTGTCGTATTGTTGTATGTTGCAAACTTTAAACGCCTAAAAAATATAGAGGATATGTACAAAAGCCCATAATAAAATGTTTTGACCTCTATCAAGGGGTGTCTGTACGACCTGAAACATATGTGTAACACTCGTGAATCTATGTTATGTAATAAAAATTTTCATAACAACAATATTAGTCTGCGAAATTCGAGCGTTACATATATGTAACACTAGCGTTTAAAGAGTTAAGGGGGTTCGCAAAGTACCATCAAAGTCATATTATGAATTATTGTAGTGTTAAAAAATATTTGGTTGTCGTTTCAAGTTCTCTAAACATTTATATAAGCTTTTCAAGTTTACGACATACAAAAATACCACACTTACGACACCGTTGTGAATGCCTCAAATGAGTTTGAAAAAATAGTAACCAGAGTTCTGCAACTTCGATTTACCCCTCCTCACAAGCATGTCTAGTACTTTCAAAGAAACACACCTTTTCATACGTACATATGTATTTCCAAATGTGAAGTACAAATAGTACCGTTCAATGGGGTTTCCAGATGACCTCAAAAAATATAATTTTTAAGTTTTTGTTCGGTATACAATTGATCGGTATGATCAATTGAATCTGCTAAAGCCTAAAATGCCATACAGCAGCTCTGGTTTGTCTTGGTTAGCTAATATTATTTTTATGCAAGAAGTATTTTGCCTTTGCTGTAGGTTTTCTTGAAGAAATAAATTTACGAGCATTTATTTATTGTGAATTGCAAAATGATTTAAGCAATTTTGATATTTTTATGAATTTTTGTTCTTCATGGTTACTATGCCAAAAGCTGTTTTGTGAGAAGGAACACATTTTCCAACTATGCACTCAATTTTATTTTCAGTTCAGAAGCCTAGAGAACGTGGAGAAAATTTTCCGACATTTCAGATATCGAAACAAAATATTATATCGATATCGTATCGCAACACCTGATATCGATATAAATTGACCGATGTGTTGAACAACGATATTGATATATTGAATATCGTATCGGTATCGCGCATCCCTACCGCAGCCGTACTGCGATGAAAATGATGTCGGTGGACATATAAATAATTTTTTCGCAACTTTTCTCGCTCGCACTTTCGCTGCTGCGCGGGCAAAAAAGTGCCCACCTCTGGTGTAAAGAGTACAATGAAAAGGCGTGAGTACTAGGCACGGTGGAGAGAATACAGAAGCAGGGTTCGTATTTGCACACACATGTGCAGCACATCCTAACATTTTAAGCTCACACACGTGTGCTGTGCATATAAAAAATTAAAAATTTGCTCACATCACATGTGTGTACCGTTTGGTAAACAGCACGGGCACATGTGTGTACTTTCTTTTTATTAATGTAAAGCACACGCACATGTGTGTGCTATGCGTAGAGAAACTTATACACTTCGAATTCTAACTCAAATCTTAAAATAATTTTTTAATATGTTTTCTGTCATATAAAAAACAAACAACATCTCACTTTTTATTGAATTGTGTTTCAAAAAATAACGTTTAATAAACAAATTCTTTTAAGAATATATTATGTGCATGTGCATGGGCTGAAATTTGTACAAAAATCGGCTCACACACATGTGTATGTGCTTAATAACAAACAGCGCACACTTTTCTGTGAGTAGAGTTTGTTTTCCACTTATGCACACACATGTGTATGAGCAGCGAGTGCAAGTTGAATGTGTTTCTGGCGTGTGTGTGAGCAGAGCATGTGTGTGCAAATACGAACCCGAAGGTTGCGCCGATGGTAATACCGCTAATCGGCTCTCAGTAAATTTGACAGAGTAAGCTGTTTCGCTGACGTCACAGTCGAGATGCCAGCAGTAGTGATGTGCTGAGTCAATACTTTTAAGTATCCAATACTCTCGATACTCGGTACCGAAACATTTAGGTTTCGAATAAAAGCGCACATAGGCCAAAGATATGGAAAAAACGGTTCAGGGGAGACTCGCCTATCAAAACCCGAATGTATGACCCAATAGAGCTTTTAATACTGATTCAAATGAAAGATGTATATAAGTCGGTTCGAGGCCATAATACAGAGAAACTCTTACTTGTTTGAAGTATTTTGGTTCCAGTTGAATCGGACGATATCTTTTGTAGGCAGATTCTGTAACCAGTTAGCGACAATTTTCGAATCCGTATCGGTTTTGTTGACGTAAGATATGAAATATTTTTATGTTATTAGAAATGCGTAGTTATTAGAAGTATGAGCGTTTGTGCAATATGTTTATTTGTATATGCATATGAAGCATATTTAACTGATGAAAACATAAACTGTTTTTAAATTGGATGTTTACATCAATCTCATAGTAGTCTTATTTTAATTTTTAGTCATTTTGCAGTTTTTATACAGCTAAATAGCACATAAATTACGCAATTCCCATAGATACATCAATATTACGTTCACCATTTCGTTTAAAATGCCAGATTTCCTGCAAATACATTAGAATTTACAAAAGGAATTTCACTACTAATTGCCTACTTTGCGTACTTTTCTACTACCATTTTCGCACCAAGAGATTTCATTCCTCCCCGTTTCTCCATCCTTCGTAAATGCAACCTTTTGTAAGGGAGTGTCAAACCGCAACTGTCAATAATTATCTAACCTTGTATTATTGAATCATGATATTGGCGAAGGTTTAATGTAAAGAATCAGGTATTAAGTACCGAAACCTTTTTCAAGTATTAGGTACCGACAATTCAGCACATCACTAGACAGCAGTTTTATTTGCCGCTCTCAGTTGTCAACTCTACGGTGACGCCACGCCAAAATTACTCTCACGAATTCTGCTGCAATCGGCGCAATCTTGTATTCTATCATTCTTGAGTACTAGGTACTCATGAAATTTGATGTATAAACAGATGCGAACGGCAAGGCATACAAGTACGATTACATATAAATATAACCTCATTCAAAGCTCGTTAGCTGTCAAATTGGTTGTGCTTGTTATTCTCACAACTCGAAGAAAAGTTAAGCTTCTTCTCTGTGCCACCATGGCCACTTCTTTGTGCTACACATATTGTGAGATTTAATTATATTTTAACTTAATATTTTATTAAAAATTCCTTTATAAACCTCTTTTCCTTACTAGCGTAAATTTTTGTTACCGATTCAATTTTTTTTAAATCATAAATTATTTAGTAAGGAAGTATTGAGCCACCTTAGGACTTTAGTGAAAGCATTTTGCATCTCCAAAGTACCCGAGTACTTTGGACTAAAGTATTTAGCGCCTTTAATTTAGCATCTAACAGCTCTTATATGGTGGACAGACGAACAAAATTAATTTGAATTAAGAAGCACAAATGCAAATTGAAATTTCACCCTAACAGACGGCAACCTTGTGCATTTAAACAGCTGATATTGATTTTTGTTTCCTATATTCACCAAGTGAAAATGGATAGAAGAAAAATATTTTTAATGACAGCTATGCTGTTAATAGAAAATCAAAGTTTATTTTGTGAAAAAATTCAGTTACTATTAATTAAATTACTAATAAAAAAGGCACGTCTAATTGCTTTTGTAAACAGTTACACGATCCTACGAGCGGCGATTGCAAATATTCAGTCCGACGTACAGCGGTTCTGGAAATTCGTAAGTACAAAATGCAATTTTATTCGAATTTTTAATCATTATATGTGCCCTTAAAGGATCGCAGTAGCACATTTTGGGATCACGATGTATGTACAATGGACGACGCCAGATTCAAGGAAAACTTTCGTCTCGATAGGGGCGTTTCAAAAAGTGTGCGAAAAAGTGCGAGGAATGGAGAAAATGGATTACAATATGAGACGTTGTATTCCACTCGCAAAGAGGGTGGCTATAGCACTTTTCTCCTTGGGCTCTGCAGCAGAGTACAGAACAGTTTGTAGTTTATTTGGTGTTGGCCGTAGTACTGTTGGTGAAATTGTTTTGGAGTTTTGCCACGCAGTTTGCGATAATCTTGCAGCTTGCATTAATACATACCCCCCGAATCAACAAGAAATCAAAAGAATTGTTGACGGATTCGGTGCCCTAGGGTTTCCGCAATGCTTCGGGGCTGTAGATGGTTGTCACATTGAAGTGCAGCCAAGAAAAGAGGATGCCGTAGATTACCACAATTACAAAGGGTGGTATTCCGTTTCTTTTATTGGCGAGCTGTGATCACAGGTAAGTTTTAGGCTACGCTATCGCATGCTTATACATAAGTATGTACTATTTAATTACATATGTATGTATTTGCACTTACAGGTCAAAATTTACGTATATTAACATTGGATCCACTGGAAAAAATAATGACTCCTATATATTTGAAAAAAGTTCATTAAGACAATTTCATGAAAACGCCGATATGTTCGTACAAAATAGCGAGCTTATTGGCGGAATCAATATACCTGTGCTACTTATGGGCGATTCAGCCTTTCGTTTATCGCGCCACATGATGAAACCGTATCCATATGTAGCTAACCAGCCAGCTGCTGAGAAACTCTTTAATTATCGACTGTCCAAATGTCGCCGCGTGATCGAAAATGCTTTCGGCGAGCTGAAAGCTCGTTTCCGTAAAGTAGGTAGAGGCTTACAGGTAGCACCTAGAAACGTCAACATCATAATAACAGCTTGCTGTATTTTACACAATTTTTTAAAAATTGCAAATGACGAAGTTTCTTCCGTGTGGATGCAAGACGCAGCAGAAGACGGATCAACAAGAAATCAACCTAATCACACAACAAGAGTAGGCGAAAATGATCAAACAGCGGCGGCTATTAGGAATGCCATTGCTATGAGTTTCCGTAAGTAAAAAGGTTTGTACTATGTTTTTCGCAGTAGTTTCTTTTATTTAAATTCATTTTGTTTTTAACTATTTGGTTTTTTCTCACATTCATACATACAGTCATGTGAAAAATTATGGGCCTACGACTTTTTAAGAAGTTTTGGCTATTTTTCTTTTGTTTGTTTAATGTTTATTATTTTTTTTTTTTATAAAAAAACAGCTCATTATCTAACAAAAACCATACAAGTCCAAATTTCAAACTTCGTAAAAATATTATATGGCAGAAAACTTACATATAGGGTTTTTGTTAGACAATGAGCTGTATTTTTATAAAAAAAAAATAATAAACATTAAACAAACAAAAGAAAAAATAGCCAAAACCGGTCAAAACGTTGTGCCCTATTACTTTTCCAATTACTATATCTGTAGATTGCATACCACTAAATTAAATCCTTTTTTCTAAAACATATATAGTTTAAATTAAATTCATTTTTTGTAAAACTGCTTACATCACTTAAATGGGTAAATCTGAAATATGCTACACTCATTGACAAAAAAAAATATGTTTGCGGCATTTCGACTCTTTTTGTTGCTTTTGCTTATTTAATGTTTATTAATTCTGTTTTATAAAAGTGTAGCACATTATATGGCAAAATCATATAAATCAACATTTCAAACTTTGTAAAAAATTATAAAAATTAATTGTTAATTGTTGTTGTTATTCAAAATAGCTCGAAACTTTTTTATCAGAGTCTATAAAATATTTTCTGGTATGCAGTTTTTAGCGCATTAAATTTAATTATAGAAGGGTAAGTTTGAAGTGGCTAGAGAATCGCATTGATTTTTAATTTTTTTTCATATAAAAAAAATCGATGATGCTTTATTAGCAAAAAAATTATTAAAAATCAATGCGATTCTCTAGCCTCTTCAAACTTGCCCTTCTATAATTAAATTTAATGCGCTCAAAAACTGCATACCAGAAAATATTTTGAAGATTCTGATAAAAAAGTTTCGAGTTATTTTGAATAACAATTAATTTTTATAATTTTTTAAAAAGTTTGAAATGTTGATTTATATGGCAAAATCAAAACCAACAAAAATAGTCAAAATGCCGCAAACATTTTTTTTGTCAATAGGCCGTGTGCATAAAAACTAAGCCATTGCTTTTTCTTAAAATTGCATACCTTTCACTTAAATTTATTTGAACAAATCGAGTATAAGTTCTGAAATTGTGAGGAGAAGCATTTGAAAATTACATTTTCTCTAATACATTTTTCATTATATTTATGAACTCTTTCGTAGCACTACTCTGCTCTTTAATGGCATTAACACATTCGGTCGTGAATACTTTTCCGTCTTGTATAACCTCTTTTAAAAGCTCAGTCTGTTCTTTAGCTATTTTCAAGACTTCACCCATATAATTTCTCTTCCTTCCAGACGATGTGGCAGCTGCAGCCATGGATGTGGACGATGTGTCAATTGGCGAAGGAAGCGGTGACAAAATTTGGGGGGACCGGGACTGAGCGACTTGAGATGGTGACGGTGGAGGTACAGCGGATGATGATGGTGATGGTGGAGGAACTGTGGATGATGATGGTGATGGTAGAGGCACTGTGGATGATGATGGTGAAGGTACTGCGGATGGGGATGGTAAAAGAGTGAGTGCTTGTGAAGGCAACGGCGGCAGGCCTGATGACGATGCATCCTAAAAAACAAGAAGTTTTAAACATACATATGTGCAAATGTATTTTTAAAGTTTTCCTAAAATATATGCACATGTATATGTATGTACATATGTACATACATACATATTTACAAGCAATTATGAAATTAAATTTACTTAAAATTGAAAACGATTCCAATATCTCAGCGATGTTTGCTGCATTGAATCCAATAATTTGGTGGACAGCATCAAAATGTTTCCAAAGAGATGGACTACCACCAGACGGTCCAACTTTTTTCTTTTCTTCTCTGCAATTTTTCATATATACATAATTGATGTGAAGAATGATTAAATAAAAAATAACATACCTATATCTTTGGGTCATGTTACGAATTTAAACATGAACCTCCTTTGCCGTAAATTTTGAGGCCATTTGTATGGATATATCTGCATAAATATGTAGATTGCGTTTAGCGCGTCGCAAGTCAGCGGCACGTTCGGCCCACAAATCCAGGAGCACTTTTTCGTCGCTGGTGCTCCAAGTGCTGCGTTTTTTGTCGCTCGACATCTGAAACTAGATAAAATGCTTTTTGTTAACATAGTTCTACTTATTTTTAACAAATTTATTAAAACTACTTACGTCTGATTTGTTTTTCTTTTGGCTTCGCTTTTAATAAATTTCTTGCTGTCAATCACAAGCACCATTCACAATAGACAAAATATGTCAATTTTGGACGGTGTTGCCGGGGCACCGAAATTGCGCATATGGAAACTGTGCATTTAGACATTATTTCGGTTTCAACCGAAACTGTGCATGTATGCTTTATTTCGGTTTTTACCATATGCATTATTTCGGTTTTAAACCGAAACTGTGCATGTATGCATTACTTCGTTTTTTTTCATATGCATTATTTCGCTTTTAAAACGAAAGTATGCATATGCATAATTTCGGTACTTTCTCATATGCATTATTTCGGTTTTCAACCGAAACTGCATGTATGCATACCTTCGTCTTTCACATATGCATTATTTCGGTTTTCAACCGAAACTGTGCATGCATGCATTATTTCGGTTTTTGTTATATGCATTATCTCGGGTTTCAACCGAAACTGTGCATGTATGCATACCTTCGTCTTTCACATATGCATTATTTCGGTATTCATCCGAAACTGTGCATGTATGCTTTATTTCGGTTTTTGCCATATGCATTATTTCGGTTTTGAACTGAAATTGTGCATGCATGCATTATTTCGGTTTTTGTTATATGCATTATTTCGGTTTTCTAACGAAAGTGTGCATATGGATAATTTCGTTTTTTCTAATATGAATTATTTACTTCTACTTAGTAAGGGGTTTAATCCCTAAGCGCGGCTGAAAGCCGCCTACGCAGAGAAAAGTTCTGCGCAAAAATACGTCCGCCCTTCTTTTTCCGGCAATACAAAAAGGAGAATTCTACTTAGTAAGGGCTATAATCCCTAAGCGCGGCCGAAGGCCGCCTACGCAGAAAGAAGTTCTGCGCAAAAGTACTTCCGGCCCCCTTTTCCGGTAACACAGAAAGGAGAATTCTACTTAGTAAGGGTTATAATCCTTAAGCGCGGCCGAAGGCCGCCTACGCAGAAAGAAGTTCTGCGCAAAAGTACTTCCGGCCCCCTTTTCCGGCAACACAGAAAGGAGAATTCTACTTAGTAAGGGTTATAATCCCTAAGCGCGGCCGAAGGCCGCCTACGCAGAAAGAAGTTCTGCGCAAAAATACTTCCGGCCCCCTTTTCCGGAAACACAGAAAGGAGAATTCTACTTAGTAAGGGTTATAATCCCTAAGCGCGGCCGAAGGCCGCCTATTCAGAAAGAAGTTAGTTTTCATGTATGCACTATTTTGGTTTTCGTCATATGCATTACTTCGGTTTTGAGTCGAAACTGTGCATGTATGCATTACTTCGGTTTTTGTCATATGCATTATTTCGGTTTTGAACCGAAACTGTGCATGTATGCATTACTTCGTTTTTCTCATATGCGTTATTTCGGTTTTCAAACGAAAGTGTGCATGTATGCATTATTTCGGGTTTTTCATATGCATTATTTCGGTTTTCAACCGAAACTGTGCATATATGCATTATTTCGGTTTTTGTCATATGCATTATTTCGGTTTTCAAACGAAAGAGTGCATATGCATAATTTCGGTTTTTCTAATATGCATTATTGCGGTTTTCAACCGAAACTGTGCATATATGCATTATTTCGGTTTTTTTCATATGCATTATTTCGGTTTTCAAACGAAAGAGTGCATATGCATAATTTCGGTTTTTCTAATATGCATTATTGCGGTTTTCAACCGAAACTGTGCATATGTGCATTATTTCGGTTTTTTTCATATGCATTATTTCGGTTTTCAACCGAAACTGTGCATATATGCATTATTTCGGTTTTTTTCGTATGCATTATTTCGGTTTTTTTCATATGCATTATTTCGTATGCACAGTTTCCATATGCACAATTTCAGGGTGCCGGTGTTGCCAAATGCAAATTGGAAAATCCAGCATAAATGCTCATTTATTTCGGGCATTTGCAATGAGCCAATGCGCATTTGTGAGGAAATTATTCGCGATTTAAAGCAAATAAAGGCTGCTAATGGAAATAATCCCATCCATCTGTCTACCGTATTAAATGGCATACCATTTTTATACCCGAGCGCACTTGTACACAAGAGTATTACGACTTCGTTCACATAACCGTTGTTTGTAACAGCCAAAACATAAATGTATACATAAATGATCAGAATGAAAAGTGAAGTCGATTAAGCCATGTCTGTCTATCCGTCCGTCCGTGTACACGATAACTCGAGCAAAAATTGAGATATCTCAACGCAATTTGGTATGTAGATTTCTCTTTACCCAAGGTAAGTTGGTATTGAAATGGGCCCATTTCTCATATAACGGTAGTTTTCAGAAATACGAAAACTGCGATATTTTAGTAACTACTGAAGCTTATTCACTGAAAATTTATATTTACAATGATTTTTATACTTAAAATAAGAATATTATAAATATTTGGAAAATGGGCGTAGCCATGCCCACTTATGATTACATGTGTATATCTTGGTAACCTTTGCACCAATTTCTCCCAAATTTGGCATAGTTGTTAGCCTCGGGCAATAACCACGCCCACATCCCATATATATGTAATCTAGAGAAATACGAAATATTCGATAAATCAGCAAATACAGAAGCTAATTTATTCAAAATTGATGTTAGAAACAATTCTTTAACAAAAAACACGTTTATGATAAAATTTTTGAAAATGGGCGTGGCACCTTGGTATGTATATCTCGGTAACCGTTAGATCAATTTCCACCAAACTTGATACGATTTTTTCGCATACTACATGAAAGCAAAACGTTAAAAATTATTGAAATGGAACTAAAATCACCCAAAAATTTTAAATTTTTTGTTCAGAATTTTTAGAAAAATTGCAGGTATGCAGTTTTAGAGCCCATTAAACTTAAGTAGCCAAAAGTGAAAATTTGAAGATGCTAGGAAATCGCGTGGATTTTTAATAATATGTTTGGCTGACGGTGCTAGGAATCTTCTTTTATATAAAAGGCACTTATCCTAAGATAAAACGTGAGTGAATCGAACCTCTACTTGGTTTCGTACATTTTAATGACTAATCTTTAATATGGACACTAAAATCTCCTTTTCATATAAAAATTCGTACGTGTCCCACACGTGACAGAGGAATTTAAATTTTTTTTTTATAATAAAGCAATAATTTTTGTTGTGGTTTTTGGTTTGTTTGAATTCGTGGTACTTTGTTTTATTATAAGACATCAAGTTCACACAGAAAAGTGAAGTAAATTCACAGACTTTCCGTAAAATATATCTGCTCCAAAAATCAGGTTCTTCTTTTTGTACCACCCGTGACAGAAGAAATGACTTAGATTTTTTCCATATAAGACATTCTTTTTCATATCGGACACCAAATTTGGTGTCACACTTTCGATTGGCTTCAAATTATTTTATGGGTTCTATACATGAAATAAGCTAACACGTGTTCGAGGAATTTTTTTTCGCTTTTTTCTTTGGAGATATGATCTGTCAAAGTTTGCATTTTGTCATAATTCTGACTAATTATGTACTCCTTCAAATCAATATATCTCGGGTTCTACCCATCGTAGAGACTTCATCTTAACCCACATTGTCTTAGATTAATTTTTGTAGATTTTTGGTTTCACTTATATACAGGGTAAAAGTAAAACTTTGGGAGTAGTATAGTTCTTCCGATATCGGCCGCTGCCATATGGCAACACGGGGCATATTCCAGATGGATTGTTAGAGGACAGTATTTGGTTAAAATATGAAATAATAGAAACATTGTGTGTAAATTTAATACATTTATTGATAATATATGCTTATTCTACGTGCAAAGCGGATGAAGAAGTTAATGAAAAGTAGCAAAACATTTCAAACATAACCCCACATCACATTTTGCACAGGCTACTCGCCCTATAGTTTTACATGCTTCACCAGCACAAAGAAGTTCTTTGGTCAATTTGTATGGGTGTATGGGTCTTGGAGAGTAAGCTACTGTGGATGCGCAATGTTGAAGAAAGAGAGAAGAAGGCCAGTAACGCCCTTTATGCATGTAAAAGAATGCTGGGAGTTACTTGGGGTTTGTCACCTGCTCTGATGCATTGGTACTACACAGCAATAGTTAGCCCAATACTGCTCTATGGCGCTTTTGGTGTGCTGGAATGCCGCACAAAAGTCCTTATGCCTCGAGCCAATAGAGAAGGTGCAGCGACTAGCGGCACAGTGCATCGCGGGACCGCTGAGGTCCACTTCGACGGCTGCTCTTTAAAAACCCTGCTCCGAAATCCGCACGTAGATTGACGATCATAGGGAAATTAAATTTCAGAACTTTTGGGCACCACTTAATTGGGGCGGGAAGCACAAGCAGCACAGGCTACATGGCACTTAGCTTTAAGTGGAAACGAACTTTTTGCACAACGATTGAGGAAGAGGGATGGAAATGAAACCTAGGCATAGATCCCTAAACATTTTCACGGACGGCTCTAAAATGGTTACGGGAGTGGGTGCCGGGATTTACTGCCGGGAACTGAACGTCAGGCGGCCAATAAGGCTACCTGACCATTGCAGCATATTTCAAGCAGGGGTTTTCGCAATGAGGATAACTACAGAGCTAGCCCTCACCGAAACAACAATCAATTCAAACTTAAACCTATTCCAGGCGGCAATCAAGGCAGTTTCCTGATGTAGTATTTCATCCATAAACGTCCCTCGCAGCCGGGAAGCCATTGACAAGCTAGACGCTGATAAAAGTCTACATATCTATGGGTTGCCCGGTCACAAGGGAATCTAGGATAATGAAGTAGCAGATGAGAAAGCAAAAAACGACACGAGTTTTCCCTGGAACAGACAAACTAAATTTGTATACCACTTCAACACTTGTACAATGAAATATACGATAATATGATTAGGCAGTTCAGAGCTAGATGGAATGAGTTAACCACCTGCAAAACTGCAAAAATAAATACAAACGATTTTTGTTTACGCCGTCTCATAGATGATGGTATTTTGCGTTGCCATATGGCAACACGGGGTCAATTTGGGCTAGCGAACATATCAAAATTTGATAAAAAGAGAAACAGTTCACATTACGCCCCATGTTGCCATATGGCAACGGACTTAAAAAACACTTAAATTATATAGCATGCACGATTGTTTTTTATTCTTACTTGTTACCAATAGTCACTAATATTTTAACTAATATTTTGTCACTATCATATTTTATAAATAAAAAATGCTTTCTATAAATTCATGCTTACTTCTTCATACATGACATTTTGATGGTTTTTTGTCACTTCTAATTTTGTTTAAAGAACGCACTTGCATTACACTCGATAGACAGCAAGGATCTGACGGAAGCGTAAGCGTTCCGAAAGATACACCTTTTATGAATTAGTAAACGTACATATAAGCATTTGAAGTAAGCACAATGTTTAACAACTTACCAAATATATCTTAACATACATTTTGGAAAAAAATTACAAATAATTCTTAATTTCACAAAATAAACCATCTCGTCATAAAGAAAAATATTTTAAAAATAGTTTTGAAAAACCCCAATTTTTTTAACCACGTTTTTTAAGGAGAATTAAACAAGGATTACGATGGTATAATTTTAAATCCCTAATTTACTGGTCTTCAATATGCAAATCAACTTAAAAAAGTTCAACTATTAATAGCTAAGTTAGTTTTAGGACAATCTTGACAATCTTCTTATAAATGGAAATGTTAAGCCCGTTTCTTAGCTTTAAAATGACGTTAAGATGAAGTCTCTACGATCAGCAGAACCCGAGATATAACGATTTGAAGAACTACATGACATATTTTCGAAGACAAAAAAGCAGAAACAAATTCCTCGAACACGTGTTAGCTTATTTCATGTATACAACCCACAAAATATATTTGAAGCGAATCGGAGACAACATAATTTTTTTACGAAACTCGTTCGACTTAAAAAATAATGGCTTATATACAAGTAAGCTGGAATTTTTTTCGGATTTTTGTAATAACTCTTATAAAAGCCAATTAGTTGTAGTTTTATCAAAATGTTTAGACTTAAATTTAAACAAGAAAAATTTTTTTTCTGTAAAAATATGTCATCCGTGACGGTGGAATTCCCCATATGCACATTGCTAGTGCATTCCGTAATATTTTCGTGTTTTTTTTCTGCTTTATAAACATAAGCTGGTCTTATGTGAATTTGCTTTGGCTCGTGCATCTGAGCGTGTTGTTGTGAAATGCACACCATCAACTGGGTATTAACAAGAAACGCTTAAGTTTGTCAGCTGGTTACCTGCTTAGTTTTTATTTTTCTGGTGAGTTATGTCTTCTACTCCTTCTGCACCTCTCAAACGCCCTTCGAGTAAAGGCTCTCCCTCAAACAACAAGAAAGCTGCGAAGTTGAATGTGAGCATAGTCTTAAATACAGTACTTTTCTGCCGCCAAAATAGCATCGCTTGAGGAGAGTGTGTGTGATCTCGAAAGTAAGCTGTGCTTGCTTACCAACAGGCTTGAGTGCCAGCAAAGGGTGACCGCTCCTGATTTCAGTGCTGACGCTGTTATTTTTGCTTTCCCGCAAATTGAGGGTGAAAATCTACATAGCGCTTTAACCAGATTTGCATGTCTCTTGATTTCTTGGCGCCACAAATAAGGGATATATTCCGCACTAAACCGCGCTCAAATCAAAGCAAAACTTCTGCAGTTATAGTGAAATTTCACTCCCCACTTGACCGAAATCGTACTTTAAAAGCATTCAGAGAATTTCGTAAGAGAACAAAGCAGCCGATTACTCTTAGCGCCATCGGTCTTGAGGGACGATTTGAGATGTTTGAAAGACTTACAATTATTAAAAGAAAGCTTTTACAAGAGGCTGTTAAACTAAGACGCTCAGGGAAACTAACATCTTTTTTCACTTTGCGGGGGCTGTACATGTACGAGTGGAAAAAGATTAACCTGCTAGATAAATTTTAGATTCTACTGACCATGAAACAAATATTTAAAGGTAAAACCGCTCGCTCAATTCGTCCGCCCTTGGGTTTTTTTTTACGTCTGCTAGCATTTTGAGTTTTCTCTCTCGAAATGCTTCTAATGTCAAAGAAATTCAAAATAAACAAATGAAAATTTATGATTTGAAATATTTATTTATTCAGAAGCTGAAAATCTAAAAAAATTGGAAACGAAAAATTAGTTGCTGCTTTAACGGCTGCCCAAATTCGTTTTCCTCTGCAAGCAAAGCAATATAAAAATTCACAAGTT
Source organism: Rhagoletis pomonella (assembly GCF_013731165.1). Lineage (NCBI taxonomy): Eukaryota > Metazoa > Arthropoda > Insecta > Diptera > Tephritidae > Rhagoletis > Rhagoletis pomonella. Next base: position 6,875,983 of record NW_023458563.1, on the reverse strand, counting down.
CCCGCCACTATCGTATATTTATACAGTAAAAATGGATCGAGGTTTGTGGTGTTATAAAAACGGATTTGCCAAAGTGCCCCTATGTATGCTCGACTCATTTTTTGCCACACAACCTGACCCAATGTAAGCAAAAGATAGTTCTTTACAAAAGTGCAGTGCCTTTAAGGTAAAATATCTTCAAATGCATGCCAAAAGCTTCGCCTTAACATGCGGGCAGAAGTCCATTACAAACAATTGCTTCCATTTATTTATTTACATATGTTGATTTGCTTGACCTTGTTTTGTCGGTCCAAACAGGAATCTTTATTTACCGTTGATGGATAGCTCGTTTCCAATGGATGGTGGCCAGAAAGTGGCTGACTTACGTGTAATGATTTTGTATTACCGGCTTATGGTGACTCAATTGCTGTTAAATGAATAGACCGGATTTGATGCTCACAACTTCTTTATTCTACGTAACAACATGGCTGGGGATTTTCCGGAAGGAATGTGACGGCACCTTTTGCCTCTATTAATTTCCACTGAGGGGTGAGTATCGACTCCCCGAATGTCGCCAGCTTTTAATGCCAGTTTTTAATCCACTTTAATTACTTGGTTGTAATTCCGTTCTTGCGAGGGCTGATGAGTGTGGTTCGCTCCGTGTCCAATTCCAAAAAGAAATATATTTTTTCTAGTCTCGTGGTATGTGACCACCGAATCTTTTATCGTATGTCAGTGTGGGCGTTTTCATAGTGGTCAATTCGTGTCTATACCGATATGATGGTTCGTGTCTTGAATAACTATTGGTTACGTACATTCATCTGGCAGCAATGTACTGAGGATATAATATAACAAAACTATGGATATAACAAAACTATACTTGATGTATTGTGGAACGATTTTCCGTCATCCCTTGTCAAATTTAGTTTGGAGACAAACCGGCTTCGGCGTTGTGCCATCTTCAGTGTCATTTTTCGTTCTCTAAACTAAACTTAATTAATTTATTCCAGCCGGGTAACCTGTAATTACGCAGAATCAATGGAGTATGGAGGCCCGCCATATATTCATGGAAATTCTTGAGAAGGCGAATGTACTGAATGAGTTAACGTGTTGTGATTAAATCGGCGGAATAATTGCCAAGCACTCGGTGTTTAGCATCAATCAGTTCATATGAATTCGAACCAAGTTTCCGTGAAACATAGGCTCTAATTTTTGGTGGGGCTAGTTTTTGTGCATAGCCCTCTCCGGCCACGGACTGTTTAGGATTGGGAATGTACACTTACGAGCCTATCTCGAAATGGCGTTCTCTTTTGCGGGTAAATGCCCGTTGTGAGGTTTGTTGATATTGTTCGAACTGTTTGTCTCGAATTTCATCAGCCCGAACTTTACGCTGTTGCATATCCTGTGTAAGGTATGGATTGACATCCAATAATAATTTATATTCGTTTCCATCTCTCACATATTCACGACCAGTGTGCAGGAAATATGGCGTGTAGCCCGTGGCTGAATGCACTGAAGTGTTAATATCATGAATAACACGAGAAAGATGGTTTTCCCAGGAGGAATGTTCAAGAAGGTCAGCCATGTGAGCATGTAATCCAAGTTTAATGCTTTTGTTTGTCGCCTCGAACTGATTGGCTTGTGGATGGTACAAAGGCGTTTTCATGTGTTTGATGTTATAAACGGCGCAAAGCTGTGCGAAAGTTTGACTGATGAATTGAGTACCATTATCTGATATAATGAGTTCGGGGCAGCCATTCACCGTGAATAGATGTCGAAGATAATTGACTACGGATATGGCGCTTGCATTTTTCATGGGTTGCGCCCAGACATATCGCGAGTAACAGTCGATGGCTACGAAGATCCATTGGTTACGATTTTTAGACATGGGCAGCTTACCGACGAAGTCAATCGATAATTGCCTACCCGGTCGTTTTGGTTCTCTGTATTCGCCGTGAGGTGTTTTGGTGCTCTCATTACTTGGTTTAATGCTGTGGCATAGTTCACATTGCCGAACGTACTGGTAAACGGACTCATACATGTTTGGCCAGTAATAGCGTTGTGAGACACGTCTATAAGTTTTCCAAATACCCTGATGCGAATGTTGGTTATGATTTTCATCGAGGAATTTTGCTCAGTCAGAAGATGGTACACAAAGTGTCCACAGTATTTCCGCACTTTGATTGGAAAATTTCAATCGATGATATAGGAGGTTGTTCTCGATTTTATAACTATCTAATGGTTGTTTTGAGGCCATGTCATACATTTTGTTATACCATTTATCGCACGTGTTTGGATCAATGTTGATCACGGATGTGATTGGGATACGATTAACGTGAAAATTACTCGGAAGGTCAATTGGATTTCTTCGAACGATGTTGAGAAGAGCAAAAGAACGAGATAAGGCATCAAGAAGTTCCAAATGTTTTCCTGGTTTATGAATAATTTTGAGATCGCATGGTGATAATCGGATCGCCCAACGACATAAACGGCCAGTTGAGTCTTTGAGAGATTGTAGCCAGCGCAAAGCTGCATGGTCCGTTACTACAACCAATTCACGGCCCTCGACCGCCAAGAGAACGGCTATGCATTCCCGTTCGGATGCTGTGCAGTTTTGTTCGGCTTTCGAGAATTTCTTAGAAAAATACTGAACCACACGTTCATTCCCATCATATTCTTGTACTAGAATAGCTCGCGCTGCGATAAGCGAGGCATCGGTATAAACCTTGAACGGTTTTGAATAATCGGCCAAAGTCAGAACGGGAGTGGTAGTTAAACACTCTTTGAGTTCGAGAAAGGCTTGTTCGGGAGCGGTATTCCATTCCATGGGTCCTTTTCGGTTTCCTTTATACAATTCACCAAGGGGAGTTGTGATCTCCGAAAAATTTGGAATACATTTACGGCACCAGCCTGTTGCACCAACGAACCGTCTGACTTCTTTTGCCGTTTTGGGCCGTGCGAATTCAACAATCGCTCGAGTACGAGATGGATTCGCAGATAAACCCTCTTGCGACAAATCGTAGCCCAGGAATTCCAATCGTTTACAAAAAAAATCGATTTGTATGTTGAGATGGTTAAGCCGGCCCCCGCCAGACGTTTTGCAACAATAGCCAATATCTTAACGTGTTCTTCAAACGTCGAAGTGCAAATTGTGAAATCATCGACATATGCGAATGCATGTGGAACCAAATCACGGAAAATTTTATCAATGAGAATGGCTAATGTGGCGGGTGAATTTCTCAACCCCATCGTCATGCGACGAAAAGCATAAAGTCTGTTACCGAATGCAAAAGCGGTTTTCAGTTGACTCGATATTGCCAAGGGAATTTGAAAGAAAGCTTGAGACAGGTCAATACTGGTTAGGTGTTTAGATGACTTTAGTCGTGCTAAAATTTGGTTAGTATCCGTAATTGGATAGGCATTTGGAATGGTAATTTTATTCACCTCTCTCGCGTCCGAGCACTGCGACACGTTCCGTTTTTCTTCTTTACAGCCAGAATTGGTGACCGCCAAGGGCTTTCTTCGATGGTCATAATGATGTCACGACTACGCATTTTATCCAATTCGGCTTGAACTTGTTCAGCCACGTATGGCGATACTGGTTACTGGCGTTTCGTGACGGGTTTTGCATCACCCGTATCAATTACGTGTTCGATCTGATTAGTGACATATAACGGACCAGACTCAGGAGTTGGATTTAAAAGTCTGAGAACTGCGTCCAACATTTTTCTTTGATCTGGGGTGAGATTATGTGGAAGGCTGACGCTCGTTATTTTTGGGGTATCTAGTTCACCCTCTAAACCGAGTGTGGAAGCGCCAATTGGCTCCAGATAATTACTCATAGAAGATATCTGAGCTTGTTCTTTCCCACTCCCTGGTGGTTGGTTACAAAAATTAATAAATTTATCCGCCGTAACCATTTCGACTTTAGCAGATGCAACTTCTTCAGTATCACCTTTGGCTGTATGTTTTAAAAATCGTTGAACTTTCTCTTGGTTCTGCACCTGTTCGAAAAAGAAGGCCTCAAGGAATGTCCGTCCCATAACTGGGTGTTTCAGTGAGATAGGCACTACAAGAGTTGGCACAAGTCGGGTAAGACTACCAACCGTATATAACACATTCACTTTACCAATGGCCTTAAATGAAATCGAATTATCGGCGAGACCAATGGATGTTTTGGTAGGTTGCAACTGTCCCCATTTGTACATCTCATAAAATGTTTGTGAAATGACTGTGACTTCGGCTCCACCATCGAGTAAAACCGCATGAGAATGGTTATTAACCATAACCGTGTGATAATCGCGACAATCGTTCGGAATGTTATATGTCAAACATTTCTCTGAGATAAGGAAAATATCGCGGAGTCGTGGTTGGTTAACTTTATTGACTGCGTCTTGCTGGTTAGTAGGGATTGGAGCTGAAGTAGGTTTGATAATTGGTAGTGTTCGTTCAGAACATTTAGTTGATGGTTCTTTGCCATCCCTTTGAGTTTGATTAGATTCATTAAGAATCAGAGTAGAATTATTATTGGAATTCGGGACTGAAGATTTGTCGATTTGTAGAGGGACTTCGGTCGAATGAGGATTGTTAGAGACAGTGGATTTAGAAAAGGTTGTGGATTCTGAGTACGATGGACCACTATTCCCAATCGACTCCCTTACGCATTTTTTTAACACCGGCATTGATCAGACGTAACCCCCGGTCGTGTACATTTGTAGCAGATCACCCTATTCGGTCGGGTGCGACACTTTTTGAAGTAATGGCCCCACACGAGACATTTTGCACATTGCACATTTTCGTCTCCCTCAACAGCGAGAAATGGGTCGACGATAGTTCCTACTTTCGTATCATTCCCCTTTGGATTTTTGTCATTTTTATAATCCTCGACTGGTTTCGAATACCTGAGATGCTTTAGTTGGTTTCTTTTCCTTGTTGACGTATGCACATTCCCTGTCATCGGAGTCGGATCCAGGAAACGAAGCGGTATATTCCGAATGTGAAGACTCATCCGGTGAATCATGTATTGCCGAAATATCCCGTGGCGCTGATCGCTGTCTATCCGAACGGGTTCTTTCCGGACGGGGTGCGGCAACAATGAACGAATGTGGTGCAATTCGCTGAGCGAACTCACGCAATTGCTCCAACGTGTGTACTTTTCGAGTGTGGACGAGTTCACGCAGATGATCGGATAAGGTACCAATGATGATATCGAGGTGGTCCCTATCATCCAGACCACAGGAATTACCCTGCAATTTGAATGTCAAGTCATCGATATGTTTCAGCAGTGTTTGCGAACGTGGATCGAATTTAATCTGTGCATATGACATTATTACTTGGGCCCGAGTATGTTTGTTGAGGAAACGAGCACGAAGTTTCGTGCAAAAATCTTAATAATCTCCGAAATTTCTCAGTTCGGTGAAGTACCATTGTCGAGCGGCCCCCGTGAGTGTAGGTACCAAACGCGTTACCAATTCATGGTCGAGTACTCCAATCTTATATCGAAATGAGCCAATAATAGCCAAATAATCTTCAACCAATAGAAATTTTTCGTTCACATGAACGCCATCGAATTAAGACCGTCCCATCCATGATGGTAAGCCTCTGAATTTCCTATCCGTTGCATCCGCTTGGGCAGATTCGTCGAATATAGTGGCTTGATTTGGTCGTGATTGTGGTGGACCGGATAGCGAATAATTCGGATATAAATGAGATGGTTGATTAATTGGTTCTTGGATATGTGACGTTCTAAGACTACGTTAGGTATTGATCGTTTGAGTTTGTAAGGTTGAAGGACCACCCAAAGAACCATGCGGAGGATCCACCGAGGGTCCATGCCAGATTGTTGGCACGGTTTGGTTCATGTCACGAACGTCAGAAATTTGTGTCTGGAACTGAATCCGATAACAGATCATTTGCTGTTGCATCTGAGTTTGGGCTCTCAGCAACTCAGACACCATTACAGACAGTTGGTGTAATGAGGGTGTTGGTTCCGTTCCGCCTGTAACTGAATTGAGAACGGCTGGTTGAGCATTTGAATTAACCGTACTGGTGGTCAGGGTATACCGTGGGTCAGTTGCCTGAACCGAAGTCGGTATATTCTGGTTTGGAATCGAATCTGGTATGGTTAAGGGTAAATATTTTGATGTAACAGTAATTTGAGTTGAACTCATCGTTCCTCTGACGTTCTCAAACCATGGAAGGTCGAGTTCAAACTTAATTGGGGATCGCACGTCGGGATTCCCGTATTCGGTGAAGACATCCGAAGCTCACGAATCTTCGACTGAAATTTTCCGATCAGATCTGCCTGGCGTGACGCCGACTCGGGTTTTAACTTCAACCGAGAGGTTCGATAACAATAATGTATCATTTGATGAAGACGGCCCTGAGGTGTTAATACCTCATTCGCCTTCAGTTCCCGATATGCTCTCTCACATATTTCCAACTCATTCATTTGGTGTATGGCATGGGATTTTATCAACCATGGTTGGCCAACGTAAGCAGATATTTTACCATTGAGGGCGGCTATTTCGGTGTCGGTCCATTGAACCGGCGCTGGATATAGGTTATATATCTCCCCTTCGATCTGTCGCTGTTCGTCTGTCAAATAAGTTGCATCGAGAATGGGAAACAATTCCATGTTCAAAGACTCAAATACCAAGTTGTAAATTCCGATTATTAAAAAAAATCTGCCAACGGTATACGTAAAGTCCGTACTATTAAAGTCTATGTTATAAGATGATGGTACTCGATTTAAAATCAGTACAGTATTTACTTTAGTTTATTATTTGTTATTATTATTATTTTATTCTATGAGTATGTCGTTTTGAATATCCACTTTCAAAAATAATGCCGCGTAACAGGCTAACCTAATATTCGCTACTTGCGTTTTGGTACGCACGCCTTCGAATTTGTTTTTTTGCGTCACCCGAAATTGGCTTGCGTGCGTTTGCATTTATTCATTTATTCATTTATTTGTTTATGTCTAAGGTACAGCAGACACTTAATATTACAAACTATATTAAACTTACATTAATTGTTACATAAAAAATAAGTTTTTAATTTAAATTGAGTTATCATTTTAGGACTCATTAAATCCAAGTCTAGAAAATTTGAGAAATAGTTAAATTCAGACAGAGTTCTATTCAGAGGAGCGTTAGCTCCGTACACTGTCCTATTAAAACCAACACGAAACACTACAAAAGTACGAAAGTTTCTACATGGAACATTAAAATTTATAAGCTGCAAAAGAATAGGGCAGTCAATCTTGCCAGATACAAGATCAGCAATAAAAGAAATTGCCAAAATCGATCTCCTGTTCGATAATGATAATAAACTTATTAATCGGCACCGTGAAACGTAGGACGGGATAGGATCAGAAAAATTTAGATACCGCAGGGCAAAACGAATAAAGCACTTTTGCACTCTCTCCAGACGATTAATATGGACCATATGGTATGGCCTCCAAATATAAGCTGCATATTCAAGTTTAGAGCGAACAAATGCAGAATACAAAATCTTATATGTATACGGATCCGAGAAATTAGAAGAATGGCGTTTTATGAAAGCAAGTGTTCCAAAAGAACCAGCAATAATGTAATTTAAGTGCGTATTAAAGCTTAATTTAGCGTCAAAATATACCCCAAGATCTTTAATTTCGTTAACCTCAGATAGACACGATTCCCCTAAGAAATAGCAAGTTGGAAAAGGTTTAACTATTTTCGAGTAAGTGACTTTATGGCACTTGCTAATATTAAGATAAAGCCTGTTCAAAATGCAATAGTCAAAGAATTTATTAAGTTCATTTTGAAGTAGCAAAGAGTCATATGACTGTTTAATTTCTGAGTATATTTTAAGGTCGTCAGCATAGAGGAGAAATGTAGACGAAGTGAAACAGCTAGAAATATCGTTAATGAATAATATGAACAGTAAAGGTCCCAGGATGCTACCTTGTGGAACACCTGAGGTAGCAATAAATGGCTTCGAGATCTCACCATCTATAGCAACTACACATTTTCTATTATACAAATATGACTTTATCCATTTAAGGATACTGCAATGAAACCCCATGCAGGCAAGTTTTTCGATGAGGATTTTGTGTGAGATCTTGTCAAATGCCTTGGAAAAATCCGTGTAAATGGCATCCATTTGTAGACCCTTACGGAAGCAAGAGTGACAGTCTTCTATAAATACTGCAAGGTTAGAGACCGTCGATCTTGCAGTTACAAATCCATGTTGATTTGGACAAATAAGATGCTTCACGTTAAAGTAAATTTTATCCTTTATAATGCATTCAAACAACTTAGCAACAGACGAAAGCTTAGATATTGGTCTATAGTTTGTTATATCACTTTTATTTCCACTCTTAAAAACAGGGGTGATAGTAGTGCTTTTCCAAGCATCAACAAAAACTCCTGAGGCTAAAGATAAATTAAACATTTTGGTAAGAGGTTTAACAAGTGCTGGGCAATTCTTCAATAGTTTCATGGATAACCCATCCACGTCTGTCTGAGAAGAGTCATTAACATTTTTTAGCCCTTCAATAATATCATTATCCGACAGAACTATTGAACCAAAAGCAAAAGAAGAGGTGGAGTGATGCACAGCAGCCAATTCATTACGGGTCAAATCCTCATCACAGTCAAAATTAGATGAGAAAAATTCAGCAAAAAGATCTGCAGCCTCCATAAGAGAAGATGCAGAGACATCATTAAAATACACGGTTTTTGGTATACTTGAAACATTTTTCTTAGACTTTATATATGACCAAAACTTTTTAGGGTTGCTTTTTATATTCAATTCGAAGTTATTTATGTAGTTTTCATAGAGAGACTTATTCAAATCATTAAACTTTTTCCTATAAAAAACGTAAAGCTCATAAAAGTTAGTCCTCTCAGTACTTTTGTACTTCTTGAAAAACTTATTTCTCAAATTTTTTAGATGCTTAAGCTCAGCAGAATACCAAGGAAGCTTATAAACTTTACTCTTAAAAGTGGGAACAAATTTGCTACACAACGCCAAAATGGAACTCTTAAAACTGCTAAAACAAGTTGCAACTTCATTACTTTGGAAGATAAAGTCCCAGTCAACTAAATTAAGCGTTTCATTCAGACCTTCAAAGTCACAGCGATCAAAATTAAATAACGGTAAAGTTGAAGTTGATTTCATTGAGCGAAACGTCAAATCAAAATGTCACGCAGAACAAAAATTGGAAATTGAGTTAGCTTCATACGCACGCCGTTAAATTTTGGTTGGTCCCATACAAGTTGTATGTGCATCAGAAATTTTTGACAGTAAACTGGCGGCGTGCGTGAATATTAGGTTGGCCTGTAAATCGATCACTATTTGAATATTGCTTTAAATCTAATTAGTTTAACAAAAAAGTCACGCTCAATTGGTTGTATATCTCATGTGATTTTCGGTCCAAAATTTTGTTTAATATTATACCGAACGTGGGCTGAGAATGGCGTTTAACGCACTAGCTCGAATCATTTTATGGACCAAGTCCTCCTGTATCTCCTTCGGTCTCTTCTGTCGCCAACAAGGTACGCAACAAAGACCAAGACTATCCACCCCCGAATTTACCGGAAGACCAAATCAGACTGAGAATATTCAACCAGTTTGAGAATGTTAAACGAGATTACTTTGATACGAGTTTCAAGTTTTATTGGGAATGAATACCTAAAGAAATTACTAAAAAAAATAAAGAAAAATTAATAGTTTGGTTCAATTAATATTGACCGTGGTATCGGTTACGTTGCTTAAACTTATACCGAAAGACGAGATGAAAAATTATCGGTTCAAAAATCTTGACGGTCGATGTGTGGTGTTACTTGATTAAAAAAATTCAATTAACTTGCTTTTCAGAATTGGCGAACTGAACTGAACGAGAATGGTTATGACAGCTGATCAATGGTGTTCGCATCGCAGATCGATCACCATTCACCCACGCGGAATTAAATAATCAAAATATCCACAAAAATTTTGATTGAAAACGAGCTACAATAAAAATCAATTAAATCATGCCGTGTGAAGACTGAGGACGATATTGATTTACAGTGATTATGAATCCAAAAGTTAATTATTTGATTCAATCTCAATGATGATTTATAATAGCGGAATTTCTAAAAGAAAAATTTATCAAAAATCTATTAAACTCGAAAATGTATGGTTCACCGACGTACAGTTTTGTGACCAACAAAATGAGAAAAACGACTAAAAGATTTTAATTTTTCCTTAAATCTAATTTTATGATGTATTAAATTGATTCGATGATGAAATTGCTATTTTCCCTCAGCTGAGCACACGGTTATTTTATGCCGGGCTTAAGTGTGGTTATGTTCAACAAAAACTTATTCTTTTTCACCCGTTTAGTTGGGCGCCAATGATTTGCTTGACCTTGTTTTGTCGGTCCAAACAGGAATCTTTATTTACCGTTGATGGATAGCTCGTTTCCAATGGATGGTGGCCAGAAAGTGGCTGACTTACGTGTAATGATTTTGTATTACCGGCTTATGGTGACTCAATTGCTGTTAAATGAATAGACCGGATTTGATGCTCACAACTTCTTTATTCTACGTAACAACATGGCTGGGGATTTGCCGGAAGGAATGTGACGGCACCTTTTGCCTCTATTAATTTCCACTGAGGGGTGAGTAGCGACTCCCCGAATGTCGCCAGCTTTTAATACCAGTTTTTAATCCACTTTAATTACTTGGTTGTAATTCCGTTCTTGCGAGGGCTGATGAGTGTGGTTCGCTCCGTGTCCAATCCAAAAAAGAAATATATTTTTTCTAGTCTCGTGGTATGTGACCACCGATTCTTTTATCGTATGTCAGTGTGGGCGTTTTCATAGTGGCCATGTCAATTCGTGTCTATACCGATATGATGGTTCGTGTCTTGAATAACTATTGGTTACGTACATTCATCTGGCAATCCCCCCCATTTTGAAGTTTAGCTTTGACAGTTTTGTTATGTTTACATTTCTTATAATCGTTCTTATGTCTAATATTTGGGCAATAAAAAATAATAGATCAATGTATGTATATTCAAACTGTGTTTAAAAAACTTAAGTCGAAGTAGCAAAAGTAATAAAATTTTCGCTTCTCACTGCTTCGACTTTTGTAACTGCTCAAAATTTACTTATTGCTTGTGCTTACGCTTATGAGACAAGACGACAGTCGCAGTCGAAGTTCAAGCAAAAACTGATTGCCGACAAAATGC